>NW_011887888.1:0-48160 GCF_000806365.1 Fopius arisanus | reverse complement strand
CTAGGATAACGCATAATTATAATTTAATAATTTCATTAGGAGTATATATATTGCAAAAGTATCGTTTTAAAAAAATTGCTAATTTTTCAATTTCACTGGATATCTTTTCGATTTTGAAATATTCAGTTTTTAAACGATATTTCGATTGATTTGCCATTAACAAAAAAAAAATTGGAATTATTTTGAAAAAAAAAAAAATTAATGATGCCGGGGATTGAACCCGGGCCGCCGGCGTGCCAGTCGAGCACGTTACCACTAGGACAACGCGCACATTTAAAAATTAAAATTCATTAGTGGTATATATTCAATAGATTGAATAATTTTTTCCATTGAAATTCCACAAGATGTGGTTTCCCCCTTCCGTACGTGCTACAGTCAGCTAAATTTCAGTTAAACAAATGAAAAACAAAGAGCATTCGTACAGCAGAAAATAAAATTCACCCCGTTGAAAAACTTAATCAAGTCCAATTAGCCCTTAACCAAATCCATTCCAGCCCAGGAAATTTTTTTCAAGAATAAATAAATCCAAATTTTCATTTCGTTGTAGATTTCAAACGTCGTAATTTTATTTCATTTTCCAGGATCCATATGAATTATCAATTAATCAATTATCATTATTATAGTAACAATCTACACAATCACGTACTTACATTCTATCATATTTATATATGTATATCGATACATTTTTTGTATTGTATTGTACACATTTGCCACACTTTTATTTTCCCACTTCTTACGGAAAATAATAAATTCGTTTCGGAAACCTTCAAAACGAAACTCCTAATGTCTTTATATGTGTGTAAGAAGAGAGAACCAGTTTAAATTTCCCTGTTGGATTTTTCAATTACATTACGAAGAAATACATCATTATGAATTGAATAAATTCCTTTGAACACCCAATGCATACAGTTGAACAAGATTATTTTTTACATAAAAAAATCGATACGTATGACAATTAGGAGGAAATTTCGTTGATCGGTTGTACTAAAAATTATGTATAGATCATCGGTTTATGTGAAATTCCAGAGAAATTGTCCTGAATAGAATGGAAATGACCATCGATTAATGGCAGCATCACAACTATTGATAACATGGTTGTCATATTCTCATTATATATAGAATATACAGTGTTATTAATAATAATTTAATAATTCTATGAAATTAACAAATCATCAATGTGAAGTGCTAAAAATATGAGAACAAATTTACATTCAATATCAATTGCAATTTTCTCATTATAACTGACAATTCCAACTATTATCCATCCAGAAAGTGTATAAAATTTACAAAAAAATGTTTTTATCTCGACTTAGTGTGATATTGATATTCAAATTGATGGATGAGCTTCAAGCCTTTTCCACCGTCAATAAGTCGAGCTGATTCTTTGATTGATAGATATGTTTAGATAGACTTTGTCGATCAATCGACGGATCAATTTCAGTTAATTTTCATTCCTGGTTTATCTCTGGATTTTTAAAAAGTCCTTCTTCATCAGAAAAAAATAGTCTATCATCGATATGTATCATAAATCTATCGCATTTAATTCCCATGCCTCATTTGCCAGAATATTTCCGCAAGGTTGAAAAATTATTATACAATAAAATGAATACCAGAACAATCAGAGATGATTGAGAAAGATGAAACAGACTTTGTTCTATTCATTTCTTTTTTACATATAATTTCAAGCTAACTCCAAGCCTTTTGACTAGCTCTGATATGTACCATAATTGCCTCAAATCATTGCCATTTTCTTCGCGTTCAACGATCTTATAAAAAATCATTTATATTCACTTTCGTTCTCCCCAACCTGCACTGTTATAAAACCACGAAGAGGTATTCTCGTCTCGTGTTTTGCTCCACGTGTTGTCAAGACTACTAGCTCCGGTATCCTGAAAAATTTCCAAATATAAGTGTCATATTGACACAATAAAATTGTCAAAAAGTTGGTTACCACAACATTTAGTTGATGAGGAGCTGGCGAAAGGTACTCCATGTTCGAATAATATGACGAGTAATTCTGATAACACTGTTGCTGAGAAGCTGTGGTTGTCCATGCAAGCCTCTGATGATCTCCAGGAAATGTTCCACTATTTTCTGTTATCGCCGGACTCCAGATACTACTGCTACTACCACCACTGCTGTAAACTGTACCGCCCAGCTGCAAAATAATAATAATTTGAGCTAAAAGATAGTATTTTTGTGCTGCAAGTGATAATGCATCTTTTTCAACAGCCAGTAATAAGGAATGTTATAGATAACTTACACTAGGTGGTGTAGTACTTGCAGCAAACAATAATCCGGTGGCGCCACCAGCGGGTTTATATTGAGGAGAGTCCCTCAAAAGAGTTGGTGAACTCGCGGCCGAACCTGCAGTACCACCACTTCTATTCAAATATAACACAAGTAATAGCATATTTATTAATTGAGCATTGAATTATTTGGCAGCAATAAAGAAATTCAAAAGCGAATCCCCTCTTCAAATTGATTTTTTCTCAATTCTAAGATAATTAGAGAAATTTTTTTTATCAAGTTTATGCCAAATAACAAGCTGGTTTACACCCTCGAACCGTAACTTGGAGTATTCCAGCTCTAACAGGTAGCCAATTCTAAGTAGAGATAATCTTCGGGTTAAAGTCCAACGTATATCCTGAAGCCTCGGAATTTCTTTATTCACTGTACGCACAGAGTATTACCCAGGACCCAGGACCCAAGACCACCTTCAGCGAGGATCTGGCCCTTTTTTTACATCGATATTCCATGTAGTTTAATAACAAAAGGGTAAATGCCAGCTTAAGTATGAGGAACAAAAAAAAAAGAAGGTCTTGTAAAAGAGATGAAAGTGAATGGGTGTTTTGAGTAAGGAGAGGCCGAAAAATGAATTGAGGATGAAAATGAAAATATTTTAGAAAAACAAACTCACAGTGGTGTCGTTGCTGGAACTGCCGCTGATGATGTTGGGGTACTAGCTATCGAAGGACTTTTCCCCGCCGTAGGGTTGCTCACGGGGTTACCGGACGGCTTTTTCGATCGTGGGGCTTTCTCTTGGGCTTGCTGTTGTTGCTTTTGTTGTTGTCGACATTTTGCGCGACGGTTTTTAAACCACACCTGCCGCAACACAATTTCATTTGTTTATCAATAAAAATTATAATACTTTGGTTACAATAAATTTTTCCATTCAGTTTTATTTTGCTTTGTTTAATTTTTTTTTTCTTCGTATATGGCAATTAATGTGATAATTGAATCATTCAAAATCTTTAAATTTGAATAATGCATTTGAATATTGTCAATTAGTCCACACGTTTTGGACTCATTAATAAATTTATTTATTTACTTGGGAAGACACGTTTTTGGTCTCAGTGTAATGATGATTGATTCCTTCAACAGCTTGACAAAATTCTCTTGTTGAGAACACAAATGAAGGAGAGCCGCTGGGAAGCCTTTTGCGATCAATGTGAGACCGAGTGTGACAAGCTTAGGTTTCTCAGGATTTTATTTCTGGTGAACAGCGCATATCTAACCACGACTCCGCGCATTTATTTTTACTCAAGTTTTTCCCTGTAGTGCATTAAAAAATAGTATATTGACAGACTTGATGGTGAATGTCATTACTAACGAATGTATAGATGTAAAATAACCAGCCCGGTGTCTCCCGGCAATAAGACTTTTTTATCCAGAATTATTTTTGAAAAAGGATCATAAAAAGAAATTGACGTTGAAACGTGCACGAGACTATGAGATGGTTGCTATTCAGTTCAAGGCCAGGTGTTGAGAGAGCAACTAATTGCAGACACGGCTGGTTGTCCTAGCGGGATTGTTTTTGATGAGGGCGGTCATATGCGTATCCACGTCTGGGACGGCCAGGCAAAACTGGTGTGACTTGCTACCCCCATGAAACCATCAAAGGCACGAAATTCCTTCAAATAGCCAACACAATTATTTGTATTTGGTTAGAAATTTTTCCCTTCAACTGCTAGTCTTTTCATTTTGCCGTGCGTGTCAAAGTCAAATACACGTACCAGTCATTGTTCGTAAAATTCCAAAGAAGAAAAATATCGGCTATGAAACAAGTCGAATACACTGGAATTTCACATTGACATTTGTCATTTCCAAAAATTTCATTAATTCAACATGGCAAACGTTTTCAATTAAATAAATTTCAAATTAGCAAATTGACATTATGACATATATCAGTTGTAAAAATATAACAATGATAAATAGTGAGCCTTTTAAATGAAGTAAAATGTTGAAGTGATCCCGAACACGTGATAGTGAGCACGTGTGTATCGAATATCGCCTAATCAAATTAACCGACGGTCACATAAAAGTAAAAGAGTATATAGAGTAGATGATACTGAGTGCAAGCATTGATTTCTTATTCTCGACATGCCACCACTGATCGGAGCCCTATCCCCCAAGGGTAACCTTGCATTGTCGTAAAATTCTATACGTTTTCCACCCAATAACTGGTCGTCTTACACTTCTCGTCATAGCTCACGTTACGAGTAACTCGAAACCATCACGATTTACACTAGCCTGCACTGTAACTTTGACTTGTAACTTTGGTGAATTGCTACGATATGGTACATTGAATTGAGATGAATGGATGGACTTCTCGGAGATGCAATGGGAATAGTCATTCTTCCCGGACTCTCTTTTTTTCTCCACACCGTCAAAAAAAATACAGTGTAATTTTTTAAGAGGAAATGGCTTCGAAAGGGATTTTTTTTTCATTTGGACGAGTGAGACGATGCACAAATGCCAAAATAAATTTTAATCGACGTTCACCTCATATAGGTAATAGCAATTTACCTGTACTCTGGATTCAGGTAAATTTATCTTGACCGCTACCTCCTCCCGCATGAATATGTCCGGATATCGAGTCTTGGAAAAAAGCCCCTCAAGTATATCGAGCTGTGCCCTACTGAACGTCGTCCTCTCTCTCCTCTGTTTTCTCGGATTACCTGTGAGAAAATGAAAACAAGACCTGAGATTCCAATTGCTTAGCTATCTGTTGTACTCAGCAAAACAGCAAGTTGATAAGTGAAATATTAATAAAACAAAATATTCAATCACTCACAGTAGTACGACTCACCGGCGGGACTACAACCGGGATAACCGATGGTGCCGTGGAGTGCCTCGATTGGTGGCATTCCCAATGCCCCAACGTAAGGAGATGACTTTAGAGCACCGTATGGATTTGTCGCGGAGCCGCCAAAACCCGCTGGGCCAAATAAATCGGTGGGCGATGTTGTTGATGCTGCTGTTAAACCACCAAGATCAGCTCCACTTCCACCCCCACAACCAGCCGCTCCACTGAGGCTGTTCGGCCACATTGCCACGTTGGGCCACCACTGCCACAGTAGTAACCAATTTCAACAGCTCCCCTCGATGATTAAATAACCCTTGAATCGGCGTTTTTTCTCACTTCCTTTAACTGCAATCATCATTCATTTTCATCACCATACATTGTATTATATTAATTCAACTATTCAATAAATTTCTTATATATCCTTAAACCCATCTATAAGACAGACTTTTTACATGACCAATCTAATATGATACAGATGGGAGACAGCTGACGTATCCGACAAGCGTTTGCGGATAATCTGTGGATGGAACTCGACGCCTCCCAAGTCTTTCTCACATAGGAGCAAATTCATAAAAAAAAAAAAAAAAAAAAACAAAACAAAATAAAAATGAAAAATGAGTGAGCAACACATCCATAGGGAACATGGACAAACGCCACCAAGGAGTCGAAACCTAAGACACTCACTCACTCGTTCCACCAGCTATCGCTCCTACACCTCTTAAACCGTCATTTATTATCCGCTCATATTACAGATACGCCGTTGTTCTTCAGAGGCCTCCGCATTGGCCCCTCCTGCTATTTTATTAATTTTTTTTTCTCTTATACCGTTCGCCTCTGATATCTATATACGTAAAATGGAAAATGGCTGGATGTACTGTTACATCCCACCCACCATTATTATCATCCACCACCTGTTTTGGATTAACTGTGACAATTTAATTGAATAATAATTAGTGTCTGGTGGTAAGTGAAGCACAACAACGTGCAAATAAAAGATGTTAAATCCTATTTATCTGTTGGCCAATCAGAGCTTGCTTGACGTGTAACGTGTATATATATATGACATTTTCTATGGTTTTATAATTGTAGTATGTGAGAGATGAAGTTTTATCTGAAAATCCTATGAAATACAAGGGATTAAATTTTTTCAAGCTTTCAAAAAAATATATCAACATTTCATCATACATTACAAATGTAAAAATACTGGGGGGGGGGAAAGCATCGAACATTTGTCGTGAAACCACTTGCTACCACTTCCATCGTCTACACAATTTCCTTCAATAAAGACCCTACTCGCAAAAATATCTCGAAAGTTCTCCCCATTCCCATTGCAATAATCCATTGTTTCAACCCTCGAAAGCTTAGAGCATTGAGAATTACAAAAAAATGAGTTTTTCACGGCTGGTTGAAGTTAGAAGTATTCTCTCCTTGTGAGTGAAATTCTCTGACGCTTTTATGATTGTGCACCTAGACAAAGCATAGCCGGAGAAAAAATAGGGAAGAAATGGGGGTTCGACCGCAAATGTGGACCACCCACTCGATAGGTCGACAAGAGAGCACTTGTGGTGAGGGCTACAGACGTATTGGGGACCCCTGGGGGTCCTCCCCACCCGCGCACATAACCAATCGATTCGGCTATCTCTCCAGGGCCTGTCCTGCCTCCGTCTAGGTAAACACTTTGTGTTGCTCATGGGGTATGAATATATGCCACCCATCCTTAATGACTGCTAAATCCCCTATTATTACGCACTCGTACACAAATGAAAATAGACGCACATAATGCACCGAGGAAAACCTGAATATCTGGCTAATCGGAAATCATTCTTGAAAATGCTTTGCAGACAAATGTTTTCAAAAGTGCAAAAATCAAACATTTATTTTGGCACTTTAAAATCTCCACATCGACTCTCATCATCAAATCCCATTCTCATTAAATTTCTTTTTACTCACAATTAAACGACTGAAACACCAATAGACAGAAAGTTTTTACCGTATTAATTGTTGGAGGCAATTGATTTTTCAAGTATTTACACACCATTCTATTGTTCCCCAAGTATAATCGACTGACCCTTTCAAGTGAGCGTATCAAATATATGCGAAAAATGAATAGCCGTCGTACTGGCTAAAATGAACAGCGAAAATCATTCGAAATACGAACTGAAGACTAATTAATTCAATAAAATCATATTTCAAACATCTCAATTCATAATGAGAAAAATAATTGAAAAAATAATTGAATAGCAAATAATAAAATAGCAAAGTTTTAAGGAAAATGTCAACGTAATTAAATGACAATTTCCCTCTACCAGCAAACTTGTATATCACCTAAATAGGAATGCAATTCAAAGAGCATCGAGGCAACATTGGAAAGATGGTTCTGGCCTGAGAAAGCTCCCTCCAATATATACATAAATACCGACAAGAAGTAAAGGTATCGGTATTATGAGGAAGACATTGAAAGCACACGCGAAACCATCTCCCTTCCATTCATTCTCCCAATAGTCCCCAACAACAATTCAACGCAACTCAACCTGTCTATCCCGTTTGTTAAACGCTCATTGAGCGTAAAACTTAATTCTCGTGAAAATTCAATGAAAGGACCACTCTATCTTTTTTAAAAGTTAGTTCTACCTTCTTATGTATTTTTTTTTTCTATCGTTATATTCGTTCCGGCTCAATCTATACTCGACTATAACGTTTTTTCCTATTATTATATTTTACGCTCGCGATATTTTATTTTTTTCTCTGTTGCATTACGTGGTTCAAGTGATGTTATGCCCATTGTACCCTTCTTCCTCATTCCAATATGATTGAGTTTTTTATTGCATACATACAATTTATTCGCCCACGATGACAGAACATAAAATGGCATTTTTTATGAGAAATTTATATGAGAAGAAAATGTCCAATACGACGAGCGAAAATTTGGATAAAAAATAAAAAAAAAACAAAAAACAAAAAACAAAGAAGCAATCGCCAAAATAAAATTAGCTTCCATTCGAGGATATATCACCCTAACAATGATGATCATGAAGTGACGGTTCAAAAGTTGATCTTTATCACACGAGGCTGACGATTGTTTATGCGACATGGTGAACAAAAACAGAGACAACAGAAAACAACAAAGAAAGAGAAAGCGGACCTCGACCTCGGAGTGCTATATACTGCGCGCACCACGACGAGCTAGGGCATGCCAAGAAGATTACACTAAGCTGATTATTTTCGTGGAAATCCTGCTGGCCGAGTCTCTCCTCACGTCATATGACACACAACTCTCGCGCAAGTTAGATCTTACCCAGCATCTTCTTTTTGTCCAATTGTTTTGTTGCCGTGATCCAGACGCCTTTGCATATTATATGATGTTCACTCCGGTGAAGAGAATTCAACAACCATTTATGTAATAATAATAAGTAAGATAGGTTTAAATATTACAATTAAAAGCAATATTGAACTATTATTGAATTATATTGAATTATCGGCAGTCATCTTAGTGAGAGAATTATCATAAACAAGATGTGAAATTTTTTTAGTCTCAATGGGCTTTGATCTTGCCAATGAACTACGGTATAGCTATACGGTATCAACAAAGTTCGATGAATCTGTAGTAGGTACTTTGAATCGATATTAAAAACTCGTCTTTCACATTGTTCACATTAACAAACCATCAAACATTCATCGTGGAGTTGACCGCACTGGACAAATCCATCTGACCACAACCACGTAAACGCATTCTATGCCATTCAATACCGTTCAACGTTAATTGCGTATTCACAGTTTAATGCATATTTGTGATTAAATAATAATGAAAAATTATCCGAATGTGCCAGTGAATGGGCACGATGAAATCGCCACAATCTTCAATAGTTTCACCCTGCAGTCATTTAAACTATTCCAATATGATTGAGAATTTCACCCGCAGTGAAATCACACTGCGTTAAAGCCAGAAACTCTTCACAAAATGGCGCCGTCAATATACTTTTTTTTTTTTTTACAAAAAGAAGATAAAATAGAATAAATCACCTGTTATATTCCTCGTCAATGAAAATAGCAGTGTTGTAAGTATTTCACAGAGCAATAATCCAGGAGTTTATATTTATTGCACTAGGAACATGTTCGTAACCGATGAAGAAAAAAATCAAGTATATTCACTTCTTCATAGCACTGATAAAAAGTAAAACTTCACCTTTAATAACGATTATAAAAACTGAACTTTTTCCCACACTGGTGATACTCGTGTTCTCATTAAAATGACCAATCACTTTGAGATTGGTGGTTGGATTTGATTGGGGGGTGAAAGAGGCTGGATCTTCGGTGCCATTCAACCAATAGCACAAAACACAACGAGACCAAATAAAAATTCCAAACCAAATAAAATTCAAGTGTCATCAATTGTTATGAATAGTGGTGAAGTAAATTGATGGATAGCAGCCAATAAAACTTTTGACGGGTAAGTTTAGTTGTTACGGTATCTCACCGTTGCGGGGTTGCCGTTCGCGAACGGGTGGCAGCAGCAACAACAGCAGCAGCAGCAGCAGCGGCGGCGGCGGCGCTGTTGGTGGTACAAGAGGGTGTCGGTGAGGGGAAAATAAACGATATATGCAATAGCAGCAGCAGCACACCTTGGCTCCATGGGTTCTCTCTTCTTCACGTCAAAACGTATAAACCCCCCAACCGAATAGCGGAAGGTAAAATGGAATTGGGCGTGTGCAAGTTACGCTAAAGGCGTCGCGTGTACTACGCAACTTTTTGCCGCGTGGTGGGGAGCCAATAGTGGATGGTGGATGGTGGATGGTGTGCGCTGGCGCTGGCGCGTCAGTCTTTTATACAAGTACAAGTACAAGTATATCGATATATGTAGTCGACTGGTGGCAACTGGCAAGCCCAAGGGTATTGGGGATTTTCGAGTTGACTGTATACCAGATCCGGTTCCGGAATACTCTCGACGCCAACTCCACAAGACTCGTAAACATTCGACCCCACCATGGATTACGAGCTATTGCATTCTTGAGTGCATTCAATTACAGGACCATGGAATGTTATAATTATTCGAGTTTATATTGGTTGATTATTGGAAGATTGGAAGCATTGGGCTATTCTCATTGCTTCGGCACTTATAAACTATTTATCATAATATCATTATTCATATAATATTATATATATATAATATAATTAATTGAAATTTCCTTTGGATGTGCTGTCGATTAATCATTTTTACATCTGCAATCCTAATGAAATCTATTTAATAATATATACTCAATAAAAATATTGAGTATATATATATGTCAAAAAAAAAAGCAAGGTCCACCCATGAATAGCGTTCAATGTGGTGTATCATCAGAGGTTGTCCTCTTTACTTAAGACCCACCCCTATAATTATAGACTAGGGCAGAGAGAATGCCCGCGGTTGCCCAAGATCACGACCAATCATCAGCGCTTCACCATTACAACCTGTATTTCTTCAGAGAAATAGGCACTAAAAATGTCAACCACTGGCATTTAAAAAAATGCCATTTGGATAGTCCACAAAATACACCGAGTCATTGATATTGACAATTATCGATATAGAAGAAGAACGTTTTATTAGAGTAAATTGGTCGTGAATTTATGAATGGGAGTTCCCCGCGTGACTAAAGTGGCGTCACTTTGGTGCAGGTTTATGAAAGCAAGCTGGTTTTAGCCTACGCTAATAGTATAGTAATACGGGCTGATCTTTTCGAAATCCCGTAAGAGCATTAACCGCTCACACGTGAGCAAGTTAAATTGCTATGTTGTTGGGTTTATGTGTATTTGGTATCCTGTATCTCACTAGTGCAATTCGCCATTCACAAGTTACAATATTTGTATCATCCGGGTCTCGATTCCGTACTCAGTGGGTCAATTTTAACAAAAACATCAACTATTGACAGGAGACTATACGAGCAAAAACAACCAGTACCTCCAAGGACTCTAAACACTCTCGATACCGCTAAATTTTTTATGACAAGCTAATTACGTCCCCGTATTCATAAATTTATTCATGTATCTATTCAGTGAATGCGTATTCTCCGTATAACGATGACAAAGGAATTACACGAATTTTGGTCTGGCAGAGGTATCCAATCCTTCTGTTGTTATATCGGACTATTCCAATCGGTTTTTTGTCCCCCGAGTATTACACGGCAGAAAAGATCAATGGAAATTCGGATTGGCGGCCCCGCGGGGGAGAAAATATATATATATAAGTACACGGCAGGTAACGATATTTTACAGAAGCTTTAAATTCAAACTGTTAACCGTATAACGGATGATTGTCAGGTTCTTGACATGGCGGTTCAATACGATAGATATAAGGCCAAATTAATAATTCATTTCTCCAGAATGAACCACCAACTCGGATGCCTGAACCTGTTGCAGAGTAAAATGCACAGTACGATATTGAATACGCTCCTATGGGAATAAGATGACCAGCATTATTGTTACAATCTATGAAGAGATGATGTCAGCTTCTGCCCACATTCTTTTTATCGTGCAAGTGACACTTCGGGGAGAACTCCCCATAATCAATCATGATCAATAGCCGAATGTCAAAGTAGTTCATTGTTGGTGTTCTTTCTCACAACGAAAGAAAGAACTCTTACTCTCCGAGTCTATCAAATCTTGCTTTATTTTTTTCGCAGTATTTTATTAAGTCATCGTGACACAGGTGAAAGGAGATGGGAATTTCTTGGAAAAAAAGGGAGAATTCCATATATATGTATTATAAAATAATGTGAATCTCATTTTATTTAGAGATCCGAACAGCGTAAAATGGTGCTATAGGAAAATCAGTGTACGTGATATATACACTCATTTTATCCGATCAACAATTTTCTTTCTGGGCTTTGTCTATCTAATCTATACTTGTCCCAAAATATAGCATCAAGATGAAGGACCGAGCGGACATTACTAGGACATTTCATTCGCTGGACGGAATGGATATCTCGACACAAATCGTTGAATGATACTCTAAACTGAGTGAGACGAGGAAGGACCAGAGAATATACATATAGTATGGGGATAAGCTCAATACAGTGGTATTTCTCCGATGTTATACAAAGCCATATACCGAGCCCTTTATATATACAACATATTATCGGGAGTTTCTACAATAGCCATGTGCAAAATCTTTAAAAAAGTGAAAATATTTTCATTTTTCATTAAAATTTCTTTTTTTTTTATTTATTGTTTGAAAATTTAATAGTCAAGTATGATAATAATAAAGCAGCCAAGTGGGGGTAATGAAAGACTATACAGAGGAAAAGAAAGAAAGCAACAGACGGATTCCATTTGCCGATGGGACCTCCCAAGATTTCCCATGGGAGTTGGCTATTAACGATCACAAATAGGCTATTACATAGCCATTAATACAATGCTGGTGGCCTAGCTGCCAGGCACTAGGACTTTTGCAGAATGGGAGGGGTGACGAAGGGTGAATTGCGCTGACGAGTCGATAGAGCGAGATGGGTGAAACACCCTCTGAATGCATTCAAGAAAACAAGAATCTGCCTGTGGCTTTGAATCGCCTCCATACGCGCCGCGGGGACATACACGCGCGTCTCGGTGTAGGGTTTCGATGCATCCCCAGAGATTGAGTAATCCGAGATTCACTTTGTGCTCCGTGAGTTTCTCTATAAATCCCCTTGGAATGGAAAAATTGGAATTTTTCAATCATTAGTTTTTCAGCAGCTAAAATCCCTAATCCAATTTCTATCCTGCAATTAGCAACAACATATTTCTTCCAATACTATTTTATTTTAATGACAAAATCATCTATTTACTATTTACTAGTAGTTATCAGTAGAATTAAAATGAGTGTGAAACATTGCTAATTGGTGATAAATTATTTGCTAATTCGTATCCCTCTGTTAAATAATTTATAAATATAATAAATTACAGGAACAAAGGGGTCAATTATTGTGGAAATTGTAATGACGATGAAAATATGAAATTAAATTTTTCATGAGATCGAACCGGTGGTTTTTCTCTTTTCAACATCCCTGAGGTTCTTTTGGATAGAGCAATGGCTCATAAACCAGCATATATATATAAAGGAGGTACATAAAGGAGGGCAGAAGCAGTGAGAAAGAGAGAGAGAGAGAGAGAGTCGAGTGGAGTAGGAAGGTATATGATGATGGATACATATAGAAGAGAAGGGAGAAACAAGTAGGACTCGGGGGGGGGGGGGGGGGTGAGTAACGAGGAGAGGGGCAATCGTAAGCGGCTTACGCCCGCTCTGGAACGGAAAGCGACTCCGCTAATTATTTATAGGACCCTCTGGGCTGTACTCTGGGTTCTGCCTCTCGTATACCCAATAGTGAAATATCCTGAAAAGATAGAAAAACCCGAAGAGGTCCTACCCGTACCTACACCCGTGGGTCTTATTCGTATACAAGCGCTCTTCACTCTATACAATTTTTTCACCACCTTTTACTTTCATCTTTTTGGGAGACAATCCATCTACAAGTGTTGCTATTACCACTCATTTTCACAACATTTTGCCCAATTCGAACCCAATTATTCATATAGTTTCTGTAAAGATGATTGAACGAAAAACGACGTTGCCCTCGAAGATATCAGTATAAAATAATTACTCGTTGGATTCTCACGAAACTCGTCACATTATATTCATCGCTATTCAATCAAATTTTCAATAAAAATATCTGTATTCAATTTATAATCTATATATATATATAAAAAAAAAAAAGATAATCTATCGATCTAGCATGTCGAAAGGACACTCGATGGGAAAACGAAATAAAAAGGGAATAAAGCTGGAATAGTGAGCCATGTAGTCAAGAGGGAAAAGCGGAAACTGAAGGTCCATTTTTTAGGATTACCGAGCGCGCTCGGGGAAAAAAGTGGGCGCTGAAAACCCAGACTGGAATATATTTTATTCTATATACGTGTGTGTTTATTTGGATGAAAAGGACGCTCTCATCCCTCAACAATGCACTCTCTCGCGCACCCCCTTGACTTCCTGGCGGTCTCCACTGATCTATTTCATCCTCACATTCTCTCTATCTTATTTTTCTCACGTATTATGTATACCTGAAATTCGACCCAACATCCGCTTGTTTTTCACGAGCATTTTTAAAAAGCAATTGGTCGTGTAATTTTCCTTTTGCACATGTTTTTTTTTTTATTTATGTCCATTTCTATTTTTCCTTTCTCTCGAAAAAATCTTTCGACTTTCCTCCAAGAGTACATTAAGGGGCAATGACTCTTAAAAAAATTTAACGCTCGAGAGGAGCCGAAAGATCAAAGTGGAGCACCCCAATTCATGCAAGTCGGCAGTCTCTGATTTTTTAATTCGTTCAATTACATTCACTGATTCAATTTTATGCCACTAAATTTTCGCATTCTCTCTTTTGCGGTCACGACAGCAGTTAACAATCATAATCTGTTTATGATCGGGAGTAGTTTGAAAAAAAAAAACAAAAAAAAAAATTGAAAAATTCACAGAGAAAAGGGATTGGTTTTTTTCTGTTGGGGGAAAGGATTTTTAAGCATAACAGCGTGATTTATTGGCGTTTAAATTTTTACAGGATTTTTCAGTTAAGTCAATTGAATTGAATTTGAAAGATTGAGACATTTTTTTTTGTATATATAATAGCAATAATGGTGGATGGAAATTTAAAAGAAGGTAATTGGCTACCTGACCCTGTGACACACTGTGAGTTTCGGCATGAGCATCATCCGTAGAAGCTGTGCCAAGGTGTTATAGGTAATGGGATCCGCCGACTGAGTACAAGCCGATTTTAACTCTTGGAGCTTTATTTGGCCAAATTCAGGGTCATGCTAATACACTGTCGGATAGACAATTGACTCATTCAAGTAATTTGAATTTAATTTTCAAAACATCGTTGAGCTCGATCACTGCAACTTTAATATGAAATTATAATGGTGTTCCGACAAATTCTATTAGTTGCTTGAATTGTTGTATCATTCATAATGATGCAATAGTTAGCTGTTAGTAAGAAGGTAGTATAGTCCCAGGAGGAGAAATCACTCTATATCCAGAGAATGTGTATCTTCATGTTCAGCACGCGTATGCAGACCACCATGATTCACCTTGTTAGATAACACTCGCAAACAAAGAGACTCACAATTCAAAGTTTAACAGAATAATATAAACACACCAATTAGTAAACTAGAAAAGAATCGGAGAGTGGAGTACCGAGGGCCGAGTTTTATAGGGGAAGTTCCCCTTTGGGCCACCTGCATCGAGCTAATGAACGAGAGTAAAGTGGTAGTATAGATAAAATCATAGGAGTCAGGGACGAATCAGTTAATCCTACCTCGCCCTCAAAGAAATCGGATTCAATGAAGCTGCCAGCGAAACTCCCTCATAAATGCTTTGGGTGAGGCACTCACATATTTTATCTTGCATTACCTCTCCCTATAATTTTTTTACAATATTACAAAATAGGAAATAATTTTTTTTCTCTCTTCTTCGTCAAGGGTAAATTTTTCCATATTCAACCATAAATGGTTATAAATGTTCAATTTAATTTTCACCTCCAGCAACCGAGCCAGCAACGCTCCTAATCATCAAAAGACTGCATTAGCAAAATTGATAGCCGCCAGCTATCCCATAACTCCCCATCAGTTTGATTAAGTCATGGAAATATTCCATCAGTGCGACACAATTACCTTGTGACTCACCTGTGAATGTTTATCCCTCAGGCAATATCAAATTAACCAGTTCGAATTGCCATCAGTCAATTGAATATGCCAACTGTCCAATGATGAAGGAAAAATTTTTTCATTATGGCTGTCGCCCGAAATGAGACGAAATTATTGAATAAACCGACACTTGAATTATACCATTTTGTGGATAACTCTTTCAATTGATTATTCACATTTTCTTATTTTCAATTGGATATATGGGTATATTATCCACCAGTGTATAAGAATGATATGATTAATTAATGTAGGTGATAAAACTTTTCAATAAATTAATTATGATTATTTTCTTTTATTATCATTTTTTAACTTGTATGAAGATATTTTTGTCTCTCTTTCAAATTGTTCTCTCATCTTACGCAACTCAAAAAATCGTTACGTATTATAATCATTTTAACTGATATATTTATGTGAATACAATTATGTACATTGGTGTCGAATTCTTATTATATAGATTTCTGCGGCTCCTATTAAGTAAATTTTCCGTTTTTTCATTACAAATCAAATGCTTAATGTCCAAAGTGCGCAGAGTATATCGTTAGTTAATTGTTAAATTCTCTCTCGCATGTATCTAGATCCTCTCATCAACACTATTCTACGCAATAATTTCCTTTCTCAATTAACAATTATTCTTTTGTATCGCTATTTGACGAATATAATATACAAATTTAATGATTTTTCTGCATACATGAAATATACATAGAAGATTATATGTTATCATTGTGATCCACTCATCGGTTTCCTCATCAATTATTACTAATCATTTTTCATCTTTCTATAATCTAGTTAAACGTTAACATATTCCATTTTTATACAGTCTATTCCACAGTATTCATCACGAGAAGTACTCATCAAATTCATTTAATTCTGTGTAATCCATGCTTGGATGACTGAAAAATGAATATTCCTCCTTTGTACTTATGAAGTGAAGATCTACAAATATCCGACCTCGAAGACTTAACAATTGTTTCATCAGTTCAAGTAAAACCTATTTGTCAATCTGATAAGTCAATGTTAAGACATCTCTTCAACATTCATTTATCTCCGTACGGTTGGATTTTCATTCAACTTGATCCATTAGAGTAAAATAATATTTACAATCTTGTAGGAAAATATTGAACAATAAACCATTTTATATATTGACACCAAAAAAAGTCAATGGAATAACGACCATAATAATACGAATAATAGTGAAAAAAATAATTTTGTTATTTTTCACATGTAAAAACATGCTCCATTCGAGAAAAAAAAAAAAATTATTACATTTACCCATATTAGTTGAGGCAGACAGATGATGAAAAATTCAATATCTGTTGTAATTATTAAAAAATTTATATTCGTCCATCGTCGTACATTCCATCAAGGGCCGAAAACAATGCGGCTCGTTTCTTCATTTCTCCCTATTGATCATTTTTTTTATACGTGTGCATATGTATGATTGTTATTTTTTATTCTTGGTGGATAATCGCTGGGCAGTCCAAGATGCATTAAAAACTATCTCAAATCATCATGACAGGGTGAGAAATTTCATAAACTCCTCGAAAGACTACCGATTCCTCCTTTACGACATTGTGATTGAAATCCACTGGTAAATGGAAAAAAAAAATCAATGTCATATTTTTCAGGCTTGATCGTGTTTTCCGGAAGCCACGAACCCTGAAATTGGCTTTCCATTTAGTGAACACAAGTTTCACAAGCTCTCCCGTAAAATATTGTCAAAGCCCATGGGATTAATTTGAAAACAATCGCGAAGAATGTCCAAGTTGAAGATGATCTATTGGAATTCAATGATCAATTGCCTGTAGATGACAGCCAAGTTGGGCCATCTCCATAACCCAAATGATAGCTCAGCATCATTTACACGAATTGCATTGTCCCGCTAGATATAAATGATAATGTGATAATATCATACTTAAACATAATTTTTTTCCTCTAATCGACTAGTTATAACTCCATCATAGTCCTTGGGTTGATACTTGATTTTCCATGGTGCGGCATAAGTCTTATGATGAACCCTCTGCAGGGCCTCAGTTAAATCCCTCGGCTGCTAAACCATTGCCTGATACTTCTGCTCAGGGAGAATGTAAGGGTCCGATGAATCAGCGGGTGATGATGTCATATCATTGACCGAGGCAGCATTAAGATGATGATGACCAGCTAAGTGTGACATGGAAGATGTTAATGTCATGCTGTGGTGATATTGTCCGTGATGATGATGATGATAATTACTCTGAGGACTATGATGCATGTGAGAGAGTTGGCTCTGATAGTAATCACTCGATGCGTAAGAGTTCTGATAGCTATTGTACGTCTGGCCCGGATAGCACTGGCTATTGACGGATCCTGGGGATGCTGAACTCCAGGGAAAACCGTAATCGCTATGATGAATTTGATTCATGGGTGGTGGGTAAGAGGATGGTGGTAATTGACTCGAGCCTGGTGTTAGCGGTGGTGATGGAGTTGTCAATGCTGAACTGGCATTACTTCCACCAGTTGGTGTTGCACCGAGTCTTGGATATGCTGTGTTACTTCCTACCAATGGTGAATTTGAGCCCGTGGCTTCTTTACCACGGGGTGACGAAACTGGTGATGAACGACGGCTCGGAGTTGCTGGATTATTCGTCAGTTTACTTGTTACGTTTTGAGACTGACTCGACGATCTTGGTGATGCTTTTGGTGGAGAGGTTTGGGCCTGTTGTTGTTGTTGTTGTTGTTGTTGCTGTTGCTGCTGCTGTTGTTGCTGCTGTTGCTGTCCTTGTTGCTGTTGCTGCAACTGTTGTCTGCACTTTGCCCGACGATTCTTAAACCAGACCTTGAATTTGAAAAAAATTTCCAATTTTAGACCAAATGATATTCCTTATAGTCTTAACGTTGCATTAAAGGTCCGTATGTAGAGCACCAACGGCAATAACGGTATAAATTGAAGGAAAGATGGTGATAAAAGGAGTTAAAGACTACCCATGCCCATCAGGCTCCCCTCTGGTTGAAAAAAAAAGAAAAAAAAAAAAATCCACACAACCGCACTGTGACGTTAGTGTAACAACAAATAGACGCTGTACCCCCCTCTGGTTTTTCACCATTGGACCGGCGGGCGGGAATATCTATGTGGCACGCTAAATCCACTCTCCTTTATTCATGTACACTGAGCATAAAGGAGGAAAAAAGAAGCATCTCCCCCTACCCTCTTCACATTCTATCCCCTGACATCGGCCTATGTATATGTATGCCGCAATCATGTACACCAAGGAAAGCACTACTATATTTCCCCTAGGGTATTATCCCTACGCAATACAATGTGACCAAAGGGGCGATGTCATGAATCTATGGTGGCTTCAAAAACCGGATCTATAAATTATTATTATTATTATTATTATCATCAGAGAATAAATCTTTTCTGCAGTGGATTGATTATAGGGTGATTGATCGTTGCATATATCATTTTTTTTTTCACTTAATAATTGCTAATCATTCCATTTCCTTATATGCTTACTAGTGCTAGTTTAAAAATGCTTATCAACTATTATCGTATGCGTTCATCAGCACAACCCTCACCTCCCTCCTCCCTCCACCCTCCGCACGCCCTAAAAAAACAGACCGCCTGCAGGGTTATTTTCACCCCATGTTGGTATAGTCTACAACTTATAGTTTACGCCCCCCGTTTATGCTGAGGTGCAAATTGCCGCCACCATCTGGTTTATATCCAATGATAACCAATTTTTTTTCCTATATCAATATCATTGTCATTTGTTATTATTCAATATATTATCTCTGATACTTTGACAATTAAAGGAGAATTAAGATACGAATGTCGAGCGGTTTTAGCATATATAATGTGTCTGAAGAACATATATAGGACATCAATGGTTAAAAATAATATAAAATGGGTAAAAATTAGAGAAATATTTGGCGTGGAAAAGGATAGAATTTTTTTATCTCTGTTGAAAAAAGTCACACATGTCTGCCTTCTTGTGCAACTCGGACGAAAAGTACATAACACGGGACTGAGGCAGAAACACAGCTGCATGTTGTATATATATATATCGAGGTCTCAAACTCTCTACGAGAAGAGAGGGAGGGTATATAGCACCGATGGGAGGGTTATAATCCACAAACAAATCGACTGTATGTCGTTCCTAACGTTTCAGTCTCGCTATTTTTTTTTTTTCCTCTACAAGCCCCCCCGCACCCCCCTTTTTCCACGATAGAGCCTTCAAATACAATTGGTCGTACGTTGGCGATGAAAGATGTGCATTACCCTGTGCTATCCACCTTTTTACCTCCTCCCTCTCTACGTTCTCTTGTCTGTGAATCTCAATGGTCCTTTTCTAGTCTTTTGAGCCATTCAGGGAGGCTTAACTAGGAGTTAGAATTTTGGGGAATGAAAATCATTGATGCTTGGGGTTTGATGTGCAGGCCATCATTTTCAAGATTCACGATTCCTTATTAATTCGGCATAGAATAATTCTTGAGGGAAAAATTTTTCTTCATTGTGAGTAAAAGCCATTTGATTCGGACGTTGTTGGTGAACATTAAATGATCAGGTAAGAAAATTGAAAAACACCAACAATGAAAAATGAAGAGAGACGGCCATAAAAAATATATATGCAATAGTTATCATTTGATTTTGCTTTGACTTGTAATAATATATACAAAAGCCTGTGTGAAATGGAGATGTTACGGAGACCGCAATAAAAATGTCAAGGAGAAAAGGATACATGGGTCAAGGCATCTATCACCGCCTCTCCCTCTGTTCTGCGGTGCAATAGGGGGCACAATGGAGAGGGTGTGAGACGATGAGTAGTTGGAGGTTTGTGTAAATACCTCAAATCTCGACATCCGTTGCTTCGGCACGAATCGTCAACCACACCAAACGTTCATTTGCTTTTTCCAAACTATCATGATTCATGCAGGAGATGGAAGTTGCATTGATATGATGGATATAAATTGAAGAGAGAAATTTTTTGCTCTACGTATAAGGTTAGTAGTCCAAAAAACATAAATAACATATTCCAAGAAATGAAAAAAACGTTAGGATTCAGTTACCTGTACTCTTGATTCCGGCAAGTTGATCTTCATGGCCACCTCCTCTCGCATAAAAATATCAGGATATCTAGTTTTGGTAAACAGTCCTTCAAGTACATCCAACTGCGCTCTACTGAATGTTGTACGTTCCCTTCTCTGTTTACGTTGCGCTACACCTGAAACATAAATTAAACAACATTATAAATATATTTATTATAGGAGAAATATAAAGTTTCCACGTGTGGACATGTCGAAGGGGTGGCCATGGTGCGATATATTTTCAATAGTGAGAATGCTCCTATGAAAAAGTATTAACGTCCGGAGGGCTGTGGGTGGTGTGGGTGGTCGGGGAGAAGAGTAGCAAAAGCGTGGTGAGGTCGCGATAGCGTAATTTTTAGTCTACGTCCCTTTGCCCAAACGCACCATCGAGCCTTGTTCTGGTCGTTTCGGATCCCACGTAATCCGCTTATGAGGAAAAGGGGGAACCAAGTATGGGGGTAACTCTCACTGAAGACAAAAAAAAAAAAAGAGTAGGGTCACTCTAGGTACATTCTCATGAAGTTAGTCTCTGGTGGCTATGGGGCTTTCAGCCAGCTGGCTCTTCAACTTGGGTTCCTCGATCCAGAAGAAAGGCGGATCGAATATTTGGAGCTCATGTCAATGACATATTAGGTTTTACTCGTTTTTGATGAGAATGAGGAGAGACGATAAGTCTGAGGGTAATGGAACGAGGACGCCATCGAAATGGATTTATTTTTAGATCAAGTCAAATTTTCAGCGGATGAAATAAATGAAGAAAACACAGCTCATTTCAACTTTGACAACTTTCAAGTCACAAGGTGTGTTAATTCATAATATCGAAAATTCAATTGAATTTTTGAGGGTTGATGATTTGCGGAGGATTCCACTAGCGGAAAATAAAGAAAATCTGTAAAAAAAAAATTAACCACCCACACGCACCAATCAATCAAAGATCAGTCAGTTACATTGTCTGGAAAAGAATTAGCGAGATAAATATCGTAGATTAACTGGACCTGTATCTTCTGATGCAGTACAGTATCTGCATCTCAGTAAACAAGTTAGTTAGTCAAAGTCTTGAAGGTAGCTCTCCACGCACGCACTCCCAAATTCGTATATTTTTCTTTTGTGTAATTTATTTAATTTATGGATTTTTTATTGTCACTATGCAGTGCCTATCCAAGGAGATAATTGGAAGGTGGGGTTTGCCAACATGGCCGCAGAAACCAGGAGCATCGATCGACCCGTAAACATTGCCATTGTGTGCTCCTCACCTTCATTCCTCCACTCATTATGCAATTGAAATTTATTGCTCATTCACCATCTCCCCATATATAATAATTTATAATATTCCAGTAGTCTAAGAATTGAGGAAAATTGGGTTGATATGTGTACTTGACTGGAGAAATGGTATATGTAGCGCCTAATGGCTCGGTAAACAGCCACTGGCGTATAGTCCTATACTAGTATGATTCGATTTGTTATCGTCGACGCATGTGTTATAGGGCGCTTGAGGGAGGGGCTATATACAAGGGGGTCACTACGCGGCTCATTGGCCTGCAATGAGATCAGACAATGATGGTTTTATATCCCTCTTTGCCGCCTAACGAGTGAATATTCTATTTCATTTCCCATGTTTATTGGATTCTTATACTCACTAAAGATATCCCTCGGATTTGATGATCCAATCACTCAAAGATTTAACGAGTCAAAGAGTAATTGAATTACTAATCTCATTGTATTGTAGGTGAAAGCGAAAAGCTTGCTCATATCAAAAAATTTCCCTTCTTCCCTTTCTTACCTCACACTTGAATGATGAAAAATTAACATTTTATTGATAACACCACCATGTCAAACCACCACTTTGCTTCATCACAACAGCATTGAATTCCAAATATATTCATATAGAATGCGAGAGGCGATGGAAGTAACTTGAAGAAGCAGATGAACAGAGTGGCATTTCAGAGTCAGAAGAGAATGGGAAATTAATTAAAAGCTGAAACGCACCGCCAGCCATGGCAGATTATTAGGGAAGCCGTGGGATGACAGGCACGTGCCCATCGTTCACTACTCTCCCGGCCCCTCCTCTTATTCATATAAACACTCTGTCGTTTTGGGGGAGGGGGTGGCTAGCACGTACCCGGAAAACCTTATCGAAAGCCCATCACTTATCAAAACATTTCGTCACCTCAGCTATCCTTATCCTCACATAATAATAATAATAATAATAATAATAATCTTAAAAAAAAAAATCATAGTGTCCTTTTTTTTCAACCTCTGGCAAATCTTTCATTTTAATCGAGAAAATTAAAAAAATTCGAAACACCATGCCAAATTCTTCACAACATTATATAGTGCTATCAAATACAACATCCATTGGCAATCTTTGAAATTCATATGAGTGAAGTGAAAATCATAGTCTCCAAATATTTATACATGGCCCCGAAATTGATACATATCTCCAATAATAAACAACGCAACAATTCACTTAGCCTCAAGTGTTTATCCACCAATTAGGAATAGATTTATATTTGGTTACGGATTCTCCCCTCTTCATCTTTCATTTGCAGCCTCGATTTTCCCCTTGGCCACCCACCCGATATCGACACGCGTAGATAAACTCCAAATGGTATATTTGCGTTAGCCGAGAAAGAAGGGCCCTCGTTTTCGTTACGTGGTCAACTTGAGTAGTTAGCCTATACTCTCCTCTTGACACGCGCCAAGTCACGCGCCCAGGAGAGAAAAAAATAACACTAATTGAGTGATTGCCTCCATAACAGAAGCGACAGGTTTCTTGTTGACTGGGATATCTATGAATGCCTTATTGTCACACTTTTCATGCACATTATTGACAAAAAAAAAAAAAGAAAAAAGAGAAAGAGAAAAAAAAAACGAGCAATGGGCAATGCAAAGTTATTGGCTATGAATTGAGAAGAAATGAAAAAGAATTTGATGGAATATTGAATATGAAGCTATAATTTTTAGCAGTATATTAAGCTTGTCAGGCCAAAGTAAAGGAAAAAGTGAAAAAAAAAAATGGTAAACTTGACAAAAATTGTTTTCTCTCGACGCATATATTTTGATCCCTCAATGGCAAGATGGATGCTATTTGGTATAGCTTTAAAAGTGGCTGCCATGCGTAGAAAGCTGTATATAGCGGTGTATGGCGACGATAAAAGAAGAAGAGGAAAGACAGGGCTGAGGGGAAACTACTCTCAGAGAGGAAATGCTGGATCGTGCCGTGTTTCCATGGAAACTCTCTGGGCGATAAGCGTTGGTTGGTCCCGCACGGCCTGCTGCCACCCTGATAAGCGGCTTACTCTATCTGTCTTTCCTTCTCCTCTCTCCTATATACCTCTCACTAACGCTAACCCCTCCCACCATCAATATACGCCCCATGTTATAACGTTACTATATACTTCTATCATCATCATCATCATCATCCCGAAAAATCGAAAAATTCCTATAGTAATTAACTAAACCCCTTATGATATTTTTTCAACGAGGATTAGAGGACAAATACTGGAGATAGGTGAAAATTTTGTCTGCTTTGAGAAGCCATAGAAGTGTGGTGTGCGTATGTATGTGGGGCTTCAGTCGATGCATTGATTTGCGTGGTAATCGATGAGAGATGCGTTAGGCTATACGTTGTTACGAAGGTGTATTCGTTACATATCATATTGGCAAATAATATGTTGGATGTTGGATCAACGTCTTACCTTGTGGAAATGCACCGAGTCCATGATCAAGTGGATGTCCATGAGGATGTCCATGGGTAGCAAGTGCAAATGGCGATGGCAATCCGGGATGTGGCCCCCCAGGATGAGGATGCGAGTGCGGATGTGGATGTGTACCAACACCCATGGCTGGATGGCCATGGGGATGATATTGGGCACTTCCGGTTGGGGCGCAAGTTGCGCCCGCCGCCTTCAGATACCCCGCCATGTAGGTCGCGAGGCAAGCCAGTTCACCCGCCACTGCTGCACCCTTATCTCTTTCACTGGCCTTATCCACCTTATTCTCACACCACCAATATTCACCCTCCTCACACCACCCTATCGACAATTCTCTCCTTGATACTTTATTATTACTAGTATCGCCGCACAATTTCTTTGATCCTTCAGCCGCCACACGCTCCACGTACTCCTCCACCTATTAACACACAGTTATTCCTTGGTTATCCTTAACATTTATTTATACATTATGAATTATTATTTATCGAAATCACTTTCCATTAAATACTATCCAAATGCTTGGAGTGCCGTTCACTCTAATTCTTCACCCCTAAATACACTATTAACACTCAACTATTTTTCTAGATTCAGTCAAATACATAGTGTAAAACATAATAATAGTCTAGTATATGAGTAATCGGCAAAGAGAGAGAGAGAGAGAGAGAGAGAGAAAAAAACGACAAACAAACAGAAGAGAGTATGAAAAAACATTGTTTTGTTTTTCTTTTTTGCTTCTAAAAATCATTAAACTCACCAATCTCTCTCTTCTAATTATAACATAAGATGATCATTCAGCAATATCCACAATAATGATTTCCAATGTTGAAACAACTGACACTATACATTGACACAACGCGGAGTAATAATGGTTTGTGAATGTTGTAAATTCATCGACGGACAACACTCTCGAGCCGAAACGGACTACGACTAATGGAACAGATGAGAACAGACTCGGTCAAACTCCTGGCTATCCCCACCCCTCGTACCCTCACCTTAATAGTTTTTCAGACCCTACAGAGGTACCTTCCAAAAAATCATTGGTGGATGGTGGGGGATTTTTGAGGGAAAAAGGGGCCTGGGATCTTTATTGATGGAAGTGGGGATACCACCAGCTCGTACCAATGGCTATGGCAACCGCAATAATATCTATTGGTTATCCATCACTGTTACACCATTAAATAAACTTATTGAAATATTCGATATTCAATTTTACTCGACATATTATAATCATCTTTCTTTTTATTAGCTTACTGCACTATTGTAGATAATATATGGCATGTGCTAGAAGCGGAAAGCGGAAGTGCATCGAGCCCGGTGGAGTAGTTCCTTGCGGTTTATACCGTCGGAAATTTTAAATTTGCCATTACCACACTGAATGGTTAACCAAACGCTTGAAATAATTATTAATATTCCCGTGTGAAAGTGAAAGAAATGGATCTGTCAATTTATTTTGACTATTTCCATTTGAGTCGGTGGTTTTTTGAGTGTGAAGAAAAGGGCAGATTGTCATATTTTCTAGTTGTTTCCATCGGAATTGAAGGGGGATGCTTGGAAGTGAAGGATTGTGGACCTAGAAACACGTGAGTAGATGTGTTTACACGGGGGTATTATGGCGGATAATGTTTGTTATAGGCTTCACTGGCATACTAGCATCGAGTGCGCAACGCTCAGAAAGCACACATATCCCATCTGTATATATAACCACCATGCATAGGCCACATTAAAAGGTCTAGCCACAGTCGATCCGATTAAGCTTATAGCGGATGAAGCTCAAATTGACGGAGATATACTTCAATTCGTCTAATCAATTCGTCTATTTTGTTTAACGTTCAATTGACGACAAGAGTACAATGATACAATGATACTCTTGAGAATTCATTGATTGTTAAATCATATGAGTGGTGAAGGTATGAAAAAATAAAAATACAAATAAAAAGATGGATCATGAATCACAGTAGGAGGCTCCACCTGAGCCTCTTCCACGAAAGTCTATTGTCTTTCATCAAGTGGGAGAAGGGGGTATTCCCCTCTTTTCCTCATACCGAATTTAAGCCTCTCGGCGGATGATGATCCTGCTGGGGGTCATTGACGAGCAAGAAATCCCAAGAGTTTTTCACCATTTCAAGATACACCTCAATAGTCTCCGGAAAAACACCCTTTCGGGTATTAACTATAACGACGAGTAAACACAACAAGGTGTCGGTGCTCGTGCTCACATCTTTTACAACTTGACAAATATTTTTCCAAAGAGTTAGAGTTCTCTCAAGTGGGAAGATGGTATGCGTCGCGCTGGCGAACAATTTCACATAACAGCCAGCCACCCAGTCGAATCCAAAAAAAGGCGAAAAAAAATTACTTCTTTTCCCCAACTGTGGAGACTTGTGTGCTACGGGCTACGCACTGACGAGGGTGCAAAGGATTATTGCAGGGGTGTTTCGTTTTGTCTATAACTTGGGGATACGCCCGGCGCCAACTGTAGGTATACACTGTCTGGATTGTAAATCCCTTTCTCAACTCACACTTTGAATATGTGAAAGGCCCATTCATTCTAAACCATGAGGGACGTTTATTTTTATTACTTTATGATTATTGAGGAAATTGGCCAAATGCATTAACATTATATTTTCCGATATTCAGCCGCGATAAAATAAAAAAAATAAAGAAAAAAATATAAATCTGATTGAGAAGTAGCAAGCGATGTCATCAAGTTTTAGGGAATAGTTTTTTAGAGAGAGCTCAATAGAAGAGAATACATTTCAATAAAACTCTGGTAAAAAAAAAAAAAGAAAATATGGGAAAAATAAAGGAGTAAAATATTGAGAGAATGTGAAATGTGAATTTTGTAGGTTGGAGGTTGGAGGTGAATATGTGGAAAACCGGATGGGGTGGATGGGGTGGATGGGGTGGATGGCACAACCGCGCGGAGGTGGAGTCCGCGGCTCATGCGCGCTAATATTCCTCCCATGAGGAGTGTAGCTCCGCCCTTTTCTCTTGCGTTTTCTCTTGACGCGGACAATTTCGACGGGACGTTTCTGCCCCTCATATGTACTCACTATCATTCCTACCTTTTTTTTTCTCTTTTATTGCAGCTCACTCTCCCTTTCTCTCCATTCCATATATCCTCTCTCTACACTCACTCTCCACTCACTCTACACTCACTCTCCACTCATTATTTCGCATAAACCAATTGACTCACTATCTTTATCTTATATTTATTTTACAATCCAATGGATTTTTGTCAATGATTTTGGGTAAAGCAGTGTAAATTACACGTGCATTTACTAGTTTAACATTTTTGAGAGGAAGGATTAATCAATTTGATGTGTGAATAATTTTGAAAAAAAAAAAAGTGGTATTTTGTATCGTACAGCTATATCAATATGTATATATGCTGCCAACAAAATAATAGACAATTATAATATGTCAATGTTCCATGTTAAATTCAATTGAGTCAATTTACTAAATTTCGTCACCTCCGCTTGAGTCGCATTACAATTCTCAAACATACGAACATGGGCGAAATAACAATTTTTTAAAATAAGTAAATAAAAATAAAAGCCCCCATATCTCGCAGTCAATGCTATTTTTGGGAATTTTATAACTAATCTTGAAGATACCAGCGTTCATCTATAATAAATGATAGGCATTGTTATGCATAAATATGACATAGAGTTATATATTTACGAGTGGGGACTGGTCGCCGACACGAGCAGAAGGATGATAGTTGGATATATACGGTGCGTCGTGAAGGCAGAATAAGGTTGGTGAGGTGCGCAAGGTCACCCAGGATCGAGGTGAAAAGACCTCGATGTGTATAAACGAAAGAATAAAAGATGAGCATACATGTGTATGTATATGGATATAGAGGAGAGAAACCGGGTGTAACCAAACGAATTTATAGAGGAGAAATTAGGAGGTTTATAGAAGCTGTGCACGGTAGCTGAACCGTAGATCATCATTAGACGCCCAACTGGGCTGCTCGGTAACACCGAGAGGAGACACACCGCCTTTCATTTTTTTTTTCATTTTTTTTCATTTTTTTTTTTTTTTCATTTTTACTTCTCCGCGTGCATCTGTAAAACTTGATATTCCCCATCCTCCTTCCCTCATACTTTAATGTTGACAGTATAGGTACAGTTTATAAGCCAATATACGCACACTTTCAGCCGCCTCCTCAATCACCCTCCACCATTGATTATTTTTATCACCATGTGTTATATCGATCGCGGAAAAATAAAAATTGATAATTTTATTATTTGACTCAACAATGGAAAAAGAAAAAAAAAAGGAATAAAGAGAGAAAGTATATGATCTATTGATGCCAACTCCTCCCCCTCAATTCACCAATTATCAACTTATATAGAAAATTCACGCCCCAGCAGTTAGTCCCGACAAAGCAATCTAACCAGCCCAAGGGTAAAAATATATATGACAAATAATTGGTTGAGTACAGAAAGGAGGGGGGAACAGTTACGGAATGTAAAGGGAGAGAATGAATGTGGGTTCCGCATCAGGGGTGGTCTGAGGGTAATACCCCACGCCTCTTTACCGCCTCTTGGAGGTTACGCTCCAGGGGTACGTGACGCGCGCCCTATCTATACCTTCCCACACAACATGAGGAGAAATACTAACATTATCAATTGACACTGGATAGATTGAGCAATATTGAATAATACTCGCTACCAGATGAACTGCATCGAGTGTATCGAGTGTATCCATCAGTGTGAACTATCTTCCTTCTGGAAGACAGTGGCTAACTCTATTAAACTGACGATGGTGCGTGGTAGCAAATACCATCAGTATACTAAGCCACAAATCCAGGCTTAGAGCTCAGAAGCTTATGAATTAAATTGGTTAAACCCAGCGTTAAACTGACAATCTGCCAAATACCCATTGAATATTTTGAAAATGGTCAAAAAATAACTCGACCCACTTAATTGTTAATTGTTGTTGAATTCTTTGTCTTCACTAGTCCCCTTGAAAAGGCAGCCCCCTTGAAAAGGCAGTCCCAGGCAAATCTCATCAACACGAAAAAGCCTCCGTCAAAGGCAAATATATTTACCAATCGATCATGCCTCCTATGTAAATACCGAGGTGATATAGTATAGCAGTACCTATCCTCCCCAGAAACTCGGAAAAAATCCATCTATAACTAAATTACACGGTATACCAGGGAGCAAAGGTTAGGTAGGAAAACAGTAATATAAAGAGGGAGGAAAAATTTTCAACACTTGGTCTCTGGCTATTTTTTACGATTCCTGGTGGGAGCATTTTGGAGGTGCACAACAGCCGCCACGCAGCTATATAAACACGTCAGCGATGGGCATTGTTACCTTGGATACGCTCTCCCGTGTGTACAAGCTATTGTAACGAATCGTTTACCTTCAGAATGAAAGATACCTTTTCTCCTATTCATACTTACTGGTGAGCATTTTCAACGAGACAAATTTCATTTCCGGGTGTTTATTATCTTTTATTCCCCCCAATAATAGCTTACCGGTGCTCCCATTTTTTTCAACATCATAACATGTTTTCACATATTTTCAGTCTTAATTTGTCAATGATTATTTTTCAAAATAATTAATAAGTTTGTGAAATAGCATTGGGATAAGTCGTTTCTCGTAACGACCTAACCTCATTAGAGCGTCATCAACCTGTATTAATTCCAATCCCTAATTTAATACTTCTTCAAAGCCTGACAAAGCTAACCAATGACCTGGCCGTCGTAGGACAGATATTCAAGTACTTCCTCGAAGGTGATGGAGCTTGAAGCGTGTGCCTCTTGGGTAAATATCCCAATCAACTACTATCTGCCTTGTCTAATTGGATAATTCTTCAGGCTAAATAGCACGTAAATACGTGTGCTCTAACGCTGTCATCGCGTTGTCATTGTTTTTCATTTTCATTGCATTTCCATTAATTGATATTATTTCTAAAGCTCCTCTATAGATTAGCTAAAGATGGACAGCTATGTATCCAGCATGATGTCTAAGGCGAAGAAAAAACTATATGTCCCATAATATCTCATATCCCAAAATTTTTTTATCACTTTGTGTCGGCCGAGACACTGAGGCACCTCTCATCCACCAATATATAAACTATTTCAACGGAAGTGCTGGCCAAGCTGTCAGATCTCAAATCCGACAATGCGAGGACTGAGGCCTTTTAAGTATTCGACACCATCTCACACTTTTTTTTTTCTCCCCGCTCTAGATCAAATCTCGTATCCGAGAAAAAGGTAAAAGCTTATACTCTTTTTCATGACACGTTCATTCCGGAATTTGAGAAGTCTCGAAGTCGAATTCTTTAATCCATAGGGAATGGAAATATGTTTGGACCGGATATTTAGATCTGGAATGATTTACGAGTTTGGAGGGGATGACAAGCTCTTTGTTGAGTTCAATTCCAATTGTTCATTGACTTCACTCAAAGTTACTTGTTTTTTTTTTTTTTTTTTTCATTTCATTTCATCATCCAATTTTCAGTTTTCCAATGCGTTAGTTAATTAAGAATGATGGAGAAATATATTTTTATCGTCATATATTGGAAAATCTATTTTTTTCCGTGTGAATAATCCATTAGGAAACGACCGATCCAACTTTGACTACAAACCCCCAAATTTGAACAAATTCCCACTATCTTCTCTTCCCAAGCAATTTATCTGCTCCAATCGTCAGCCCATAAAATTGCGTTAACGAAATACGTATCAAGAAGGGGGATCTGCTCTCCATTATAACTACAAATATTCATCATCCTATATGGTTGAGGGAGGGAGTACAAAGCCGACCCTCAAAATACCCCACTGATATCAACGAAAATCTAGGCGGTAGTGTAACTGGGATAAGGACTAAAATATTTAGAGATTGATCGGTGGGTGGTATCGATAACAAATCAATCGAAATAACTATTTTGGCCTTTTTTTTTTATTGGTCGGATGTAAACGGTAAAAAATTTGAAAAGACAGCTCGGACAAGCTGATCAATAGGAATGTAAATTTAAGTTAGAAAAAACATCAATGGACCAAGTGGTCCATACCAAGTAAGATGGCAACTGGAGTCTCAAAATGCGCAAGAAAAAAGCCCATGGAGTGTTGTGGATAATTGTGTGGTTTCTGAGTGGCGGCCTGGGGGCTTTACGTTATTCTCAAGGGAATTCCTGCGGCTCGCTCATCCCCATGGCTATATACATAATCACTGGCAAACGAGTCGTTTATTACCAACAATACGCACCCCGTGCCCTCGACCCTCCACCACCCTCAATTTCTACCCAATACAATTTATAGTGGTTTTTTGGTTTTTCTTTTTTATTGGTAGTTTCATGTTCATCTCTATATGGTGAGAGGCTTTTTGCTCATCTAATATATGTGCCATTTCGTAATAACTATATATTATCAAATCTTATTGGTAAAAAAAAAATATTTATCGTCAAGTGATTTGAAAAAAAAAATGCCACCCATATAATAACGATAACTTTGCAACCGTGTAATTAACAAACGCGCCCGATATTTACCCACAGCAATTTGTCAATTTTTCCGATGACATTCACAATATTTCATTGATTCGTTTCATTCAAAAGGCCCGATATGTATGCCAACAAGTGTTGAAAAGTCTTTCTGAGATTTAAATGGATTTCAATGGTGGAGAAAAAAATGTAATTCACATACACCCGCACGTCTCTCGGATTCTCACGGAAAAAAGTAGCCGTATACCCAAAGAAACACCTTCCAACTTGGAATTTATAGGCCAAGAAAAAATGAATGGAAACCAAATGGTCAAATGGTTCGGGTATAGTGTCCCACCCCTAACGGCTGAAAACGGGGCGAAACGAATTAATTTATATTTCCTGTGGAGGTCAGGTTCTCTCAGATGAAAAGAAACACCTTCAAGTTCACTGACACTAACCTCAACTAATGTCAATTGACATTCCACCAGTGTATCCACATAATTTAAGTAATGTCAAAGTAATTGTTATTATACTTGTGGCTGTTGTTATGGAGTTGAAAAAAATTTGAGCTTCCAAATAGTAGAAAAGTTGTTATTGTTTGGGGTGAATGAATAAATGTCTTTTGTATGCGAGTATCATTGTTTCCCTGATGGAGTGAAAACTTGAATACAACGTGGCAGAATGTGATGTTCGATATAGATAAAGAAATGGAAAATTCGAGGAGGACAGACGGAGAGAAGCAGAAAGAAACAACAAGGGGAAGATTACAAACGTTTTTGTGGCTCCTTAGTGGGAAAAGACTGTAAACTGAGGACTCTTGAGTTTACGCATCGGAGATGCGAATCTCGAGTATATCTGGCGTGCGGCCTCTTGACGCCTGATGCCTGCAGTGCCACAATACTACCACTCAGATACACCCTCACTCATTTTCTACATGGCCTTTATATCCAATACAACCGCCCGACGCCCCTTCAAATACCTTTTGTACATCCAAACCATGTTCTCTTTAATGCTTCGATGAGCATTTTCACGCGATGCATTTTTACTCGCGCCCTTCGCCCTTGAACGACTTTCTGTCCTTCCCACCACTCAATATTCACTCCCATTATATTTTTCTTTCTCGCCCTGATTTTTACAACCTCCCTACCTTCCCGCCGGCACAACTAACACTTACTCTCCTTGTCCATTGAATACAAGACAACTTATTAAAATTCGTAAAACCATCCTAGAAAATCGTGTGAAAAACATTATTAAATTCCACAGAGATATAGAAAAAAAAAAAAAAAGAAAAAAACTTGTGAACCAAGGAGTGTGATATTCTGCTGGACAAGAGTGAAAAAAAGAAAAAAAAAAATCGGTGGCACAATCGTTAATTAACGAGTGAAACCTTCACGGAGTTCTTCCACGGGAGATCGCAAAACTACTCTCATAAATTTTGTATACAGAAGCTTGAGAGAGGTAACACCCGGTGTGTATATGTGTTGGTATGTTGAAATATAAAAGAGCTGACGATGTGGGCGGGAGAATGGAGAAACGCAGGAGAAATACGAAAATATTAAAGTACAGTCGTAAAAAAAAATGAGAAAAAACATAATAATCAGTAAATTGCGTACGTAAAGTACGAAGGATTTAATTAATTTTTCATGACAATGTGCTGAAAAGTAACTTTTCAGGGACGCTCCTCTTGGTGTGTCTTAAAAGGCACTTTCCCTTAACCCTTAACATTTCAAAGACAAATATTGTTCGTAACTTGTGCCTGAAAGACAAGTGGTTTAAAATAATGAGAATAGAGCCTTATCGTATCATTATCGGTGGGTGATAGCGCTGAAAAATAGTGAGGGAAAAAGAGGGATAAACCTCGGATATTTTCAATTTAAAGCATTGCTTGATTTTATGACTCGGCCTGTACATTATATGGTGAGTGCCTGGAATGAAAAAGAGCGCCTGAGGCATATCATGAAAACGAAATGGTCTCCAGCCACGTTAGATGACACATGGGTTATAGTACGAGCGGAGAAACGGGTAGTAGTCCACTGACGCTCTGACGGTTCTCTTTTCATATATACACTCATATAATACAGAGATAGGACGTAAAAAAAAAAGAAGAGAAATAAAAATGAGGAACGCCAAGTGAGAGAGGTGGGAGGTGGGGTCGTCGTCTTTCTTGCCGCCTGGCGACGGATCCTGCGATGAGCACAGTAGCGGCAAATAGCCATAAATATAAAATATGTCCCGGTCCTTTTACCCTTTTACACTAACACTTGAAGCCCTCCTCCTCTCGCGGTATAATATATATCGATTCTCATCTTTCCCTCACACGACCTCCTTCAAATATATACTGGTAGAAGGTAGAAAATGCCTTAACACATTTGTGTATAGCATTCCATGTCTTCCGCTGTTTCTATTCGATGGCCCGATTCCATTTGGCTTTCACCTCATAAAACCTATTTTATAAACTTTAACAAGTGGACTATTTCTTTCCTTGGCAAATGCACAAAACATTTCTTTAACATATCGAAGAGTTTTTTTAAATCCACGTGAAAAGTATATGAAATCCATGCGAAATGAAAAAAAAGTCAAGAGAGTCAAGGCATTATATCGCCTTTCATTTAGAAATAGAGAAGATATTTGTGACAGGCTGGATGATATTCACGCGTGATAATGTCTCCTGAGAAGCAAGGATATTAAAGATTCTATCCTTGCTGCTATCCAACTGGACTGGATAGAATTGAGAAGATGAGACAAGCATGCCCGCGCGCAGCCACATTCATTCCAATCTGCTGCAGCAGCAGGGACAACATCTCCGCTTCGGACGCGTCCCAATGATACTCCCGGTGCGAAAACCTCCACCGACCACGGACGCTCAGCAAACCCGTTCTTATTAATACATATATATATATACACATTCATTGGCAAAAGGCGTTCAAGATGCCAAGTGGCGGCAAGTCGCAGCAAGTGGCGGCAAGTGGCGGCAATCATCCACAGTTAAAACTTCATTTTTTCCCTTTCTAAATTCTCTTCAAATAACAAAACATTATAGCAATAAAACCAAAAAAAAAAAAAGTTTAAAAACAAAAATACGACAATACGAAAATACGAAAAACCCATCATGGATTGAAAAAAGAATAATTGAAAAGTGATAGCGGCAGAGGCAGTGGGAGAAAAATACGAGGAAAAAGAAATATTAAAAGTGCCGCCGCAACGAAAAGTGTGGAACTATAATGAATATGAAATATAGGTAGAACTTGTTGGCTTGACCCACCCAACACTTTGGTTGGCAAAAAAATTCCGCTAAAGTCATCTTTTTTTATTTGATTTTTTAATCAAGGAAAAAATCATAATACTTATTCATAGCAAGTGATGAGAAAAAAAAAGGTCAACGTAGAGTGTATATATTCATGTCGGATTCTTATATATAGATTATTCTCCGAAATTTTTCACCTCTTGGAGAATGCCGCACTGCGGTGTGCGTCCAGGTGTTCTACCCGACGGTTAGGTACGTGTCCTCCAAGTTCTCCAAAGCTCGAGCCCCCCATGGTCTTTTCATGAAACCGCTAATTAGGTAGCTATAACCACAGCCAAAGCTACCAACCAAAACTTACGCCTCTTTTCTTCATTCCCAGCCTTTCAAATACCACAAGGAGGGCCTTCTCCCATTTTTCTATTCCCAATTGACATTATTAAGAGAATTTTCATGTCTTCAGTAGGACTCTTGAAATCATCATTTAATATTACTAATCGTTATATACAAAATTAATTTCAATCAATCACGAGTCCATTAAATTCACTAATGAATACAGAAATTATTACAAAAGTGATATCTTTACATTGCATTCTTATCGGCTTTAATTTCGCATTTAATCAACTTGCAATCTATTATCTTTGCTATTTGTACGCTGTTGATGTACTGTTGATGAATATCCCGCTAGCTAGTATAATATAATAATAATACTGGTCCCTCTATAATTCGACTTTTAAGAGACATTTTTTTAGGGAAGGATATTAGTTATATGTTAAGGACGGGCTTGGGACTCGTAAATCATCGATACAACAACGGCCCCGTCTCCAGATTTATGGCAGCGAGTGTTTGTCAGATGAACATCCAATATGCCACAAGCCCTGGTATGGCGCGTATAGGAATCACCTTTTCCACTCTGATTTATTCCAAACTTGATTCGCTTTTCAAAAAATATCATATTGTCGATAATAATTTTCGGATTCGATCAAAAGAACCCAACTTTCTATTTCTCCAAGTCCATCAATTTCATTACAATTTACAATGCTAATTATCAACAATTTTTAATGAAAAATTAATGAAACTTTGACAACATTGAGCGAATTATTGAGAGTGAATTAATCATTTGCTGATACACCCAGTCGAAAAAATATGAAATATTACCGAGTGAATAATTTGGATTGGATTTTAGAAAGTGGTTCTTTTGTCAGTGAGGTGTATAAAGAATCTCAGATATTATTTTTTCACATTTCAGGTATCTCACATCTGCAGGTATACGAAGAAAAAAAAATGCGTTTCTTCGAGTTTACGTGTGACAGACATCTTCATGCTCCGCAGGGCATTTTTTGGGTTCCTCCTCTTTGTATCATTGTATTATAACCGAGCACGCCCGATTCGTCGTAGTGTTACGATAAATAGTAATCATGGAATGTCCGTCGGGACGAGTCATCTCGTGACTGTAAAGTTCTCAATCGCTATGCCCCATATATATAACACACTTTATTTTAGAATAATAACTTTTAATTTAGTATATTCACTGGTGAAATTTTGAGTAATTGGAAAATTGCTTTCATGTATAATTATTATGATAAGAGAACAAATGAGTCATGGAGATAAGATATTTCCTCTACGATTTAATTATTACCATATTATGACAACTCTACTTTGTTACCAAAAAAGGAAGAAAAAAAAACCACTCTCTTTCGCTTTCAACAAATCATTTACGCAATTTGTAAGCTGTCCATAAGTACAAGAAGGAATAGTCTCTTCGCAATTAGCAACGATGACGAAGCATCAGAGATAATCGACTGACAACTCGTGCATTTCTCAATACAAATACATTACAAGTGATGGAAACCAAATCAGCTATTAGTAGGAAGACGATGATTTCTGATAATTTTTTTCCATAATATGAGCAACATTTTTAAATGTTATGAGAATTTCAGGCAAACGTTTTTTTTCACCATAAACAACTGGATCTTCTGCCGTAGAAATTTAACAATCTCTCAAGAACAACACAACTATCATGAGGATTGAATTTGGAATGTGATTGAAAAAAATTGTGTACATTTATTCAATCAATGCGGAGCAGTGGACCTTTCAGGCAATCAATTTCCATGCAATCTCTCCAATTCAACGTACACTAGGGAAAATGGTCTACCCTATCTCGAAAAATCAATGGAGAATAGCCAGCTAAGTCCTCATTCTTCAATTGCCCATTTGTTGACATTTACGTTCACTATCGATTTCGGTCATTGTACTCTGTTGTGTGTATACTTCAATTCATTCAATATAGCCTCAACTTGATTACACTTACATTCACCATTCACCCATTTTACTAAATAAAAATTGCGGCATTAACATTAATATCGGCATTGACAACATATCGGAAAGATATGTTAAGAATCTAGTAGTATGAATATTATAACTCACCTTAGCCAAATATTAAGAATCGTTTGTTCAAGTCTGTGGGCCCTTACACCTCAAGAGCTGATTATTCCCAGGCTCTTCACCACCGAAATGAGTGTGAAGATAAATAGATAGATATAGATAGAGAGAGAGAGAAAATTATACCTCACAGTTCAGCACACGAGTGTCCACACACGACCGTCCCAATCATAAGTGGCCAATTCACAAACACGCAAAGGGATCAAAGGGAAAATATTCACCTTCTGACAAATAAAATAATTCACTTATTATTAGAGCACAACGCGCCCGTTATCCTCTTGAGAATATATTCAGTATTTGGCGATGTCTTCCCAGTATTGTTCCCTCTCTCTCTCCATTTGTGGCTCTCCCCTCTCTCTACCGTTGGTCCCCTCCTCAACCAACACCGATAGCTATATCAAACTTAAACTCTTAATAATGAGTATTGAGTGGGGTTCACTCTTTTCTTGGAATTTCTCACACGGTGAAACAACCAAAGCACACTAAAAATATCCCATGTATTGTCACAATATTATGAATATAAATGGAGGCGGCAAATTCGGATAAGTTTTTACTGGATGATGTTACGGACGCGAATGAATTCACTCGACTTGTATTTCTCCAATTCTATCCTATCGTATCGTATCGTACCCTACCCTACCCTACCTTACCCTACCCTACCCTACCCTAGCCTACCCTACCCTACCCTACCCTACCCTACCCTGCCCTGCCCTGCCCTGCCCTGCCCTGCCCTGCCCTGCCTGCCTGCCTGCTTGCTTGCCTGCCTCCCTGCCTACCTACCTACCTACCTACCTACCTACCTACCTACCTACCTGCCTGCCTGCCTGCCTCCCTGCCTGCCTGCTACCCTCCTGTTTCTTGGTAGCGCCGTTGACAGGCGGCGCTGCTCTCCAGCTCACCTAGGCTCTTTTTTAATTTTCCCTCTCTATCACACCGCTCGATAATGTAGAGGGTGAGTATGAGTATTTGGCTGAAATGGTTGGAATGGTGGTGGCAAAGTTGTACGAGCCAGGGGTGGGGAGAGGTTCAAGGCACTTGGGTACATCTTGGGCGCAACCTCCTCTTATGGACCAAAATGGCCACCGTTCCGTAATTCTATTGGTGGAAGCGTCCTCGTCAGATGACGTGGGCGGGGCTTCCGCTAGTGTCCTCCTTTCTTCCTTTCTTTTCCCATTATTTTCCATTTTTTATTTCGACGCCTACGTCGACAGCTATATTCGACTCCACCGAATTTCCCCTACCGAATCCGTTGGGATGTGGATTTGTGGAGGAGCCCTCAGGAGCAAGGCGAGGCACTGCAAGAAAGTGAAGCGACGTCAATAACGCACACTTTTCATTTTATATCCTTCGTCCTCTCCTCCCTCGTTTCATGAGGTTTTCCACTCCATTCAGCCACCTATTTCTGAGTTATCTGCAAAGGGGAAGAAGTAGAAGTGCGCCCATACATCGCCAGAACAAAATATATTAGATTTTCCTATTATTTGTTAATAATATCGACTCATTGTATTATTGCAGAAAATATTTTGTTTCCTCCTCTCATCTCTTAACAATTCCTTTCAAAGTTTAACTTTGAAATACTCAAAATCTCAACTTTAGCTAAGAAACAACTTTTTTGGTAAATGAAAAAAGACAATACTGTGGCGAATCACAAGGTTATGTGATGCCAGACTCTTAAATATTGGGGTGCCAATAAATTTTAATAGAAAAAAAAAAATGAACAAAAAAGTCTCGCCTAATTGAAATGGTGTAGGGCATGTCAACTCAAATATTGACAATCATCACTTCATTCTCAGGAAAGTTCTTGGAGTGGACGAGTTACACCCATCGATTGATTGATACTGAAAAGAAGAAAAATGATAAAGTGGAAGCTTGATCAATAACCTCATCTCAATTCGGAAAAACTATACTATTTATTGGAAGATGTTTGATATATTTCCACGGTCAGATCAACACCTCCCATTAATCGCAGTAGCACTCTCCAGTCACCACTATTTGCTTTTCAACACATAACACTAAGCGCGTACTTGGGTGTTGATGGAAAACCGAACATCTGGCTCCTAATGTATAGATGCATACCGCAGGCTCTAAAGGGCGAAAGGTTGCAAGATCCATCGTCATAGTTGTCCGTCCGTGTATAGCATGTTGAGTTGTATGTATATACCCAGAGAGAGAAACGTTGAGGCTAATCCGACGGGCGAATGTTTGACAGGATAATTTTCACGTTAGCGTGGAGGCATTATACGCTTTTATGTTGCCCCAGACGTGACGGAGCCCCCACACTCCCATTGTCACCAATAAGCCGTATCCCACATCGTAGCTTTTGTTGAAAAATGTGTGACATGGGCTAGCAAAGCAACCAGAGGGGCTAACATTCACATATATTTAACTGTTTTTTTTTTCTCGAAAATGTTCATTAAACTTCGTTCTAAATATGGATGGAAATGTCAATTATTCACTTTTATTTTTCTTATACACGTCCAGGCCAGAATTTTTTTTTATTTAATAACCATCACCGAATTTCACTTAAACTCCACATTTTGCCAGTCCATTTATAATCCCTTATTTTTTTTTTTTCTCCCAAAAAAAGAAGAACTTGATTGATCCGAGATACAATTCAATATTTCAAGAAATGTGATGAAATTTTTCTCAAATAGAAAAATATGAATCAAGCATGTTGAATAGATGGCATTGTATTTCGTCAGACAAGTTTATACACTCGGATGAGATGAACACAATAGTACTGTCTACTTGACAATAACAACCATACACCCCTCACATTTTTATAATATTTCTAATATATTTTTCGAATGTGCAATTCCTATTATACAACCCAAAGAGCTTTAGTATTTATATTCGAGCGTATTCGTTCCATATAGTAGGTACTCCCGCAATTGTCTCTTGTCCCGCAATTGTCCTAAAGGCGGTACATCATCCAGTATCCTATCTTCTTCATTCTGCTTTACCGATACATCAAGCGATGGCAGGCTCTTGACCACCAGACTTGGGAGGAAAACGTCATAGTATAAAAAAATCTGAAAATTCGACAATTTAACATTTATTTTGTACTCAATGATTTATATAGCATTGACGGATTGGCTTTCCAAATTTAGTCCACCTTATTCGTGAAAGTGATGTAGACAAGGCTAGGGCTTGATGTCCCTGGAGATAAGCTGTAGTTGCCAGTACAGAAAGATCGGACTGGCTCCTCGAATTGAAATCTCACGCTGTTCCTGTCTTGGTCAAGGATATAAGTCTGCCCATCCCAAGTGCAAATGACTATTTCATCAGTTCCATCAGCAGTTACGTCCAGACAGGAGAGTGCAAATATTTGGTGGTCAACTTGCATTGCCCATAAAATAATTTCATCCTTGACCAACATTATCGTTCCATCTAATGTAGCAACTGCATAGGGTTTGCTCTCCATAACTTCTTCCTCATTATTATTGTCCTTAATTTCAATAATACCCTCATTATTTATACAACTGTTGTTGGTAAAATCATCATAACTGGGTAAAATTGTTTTCTTATGAACTGTTGGGAATTCACCCCGAACAGCATTACCACCGATAATATTTCCATCGACTTGATCAGTTCCTGAAAATTCCAGTGGTGTTGATTCATGAATATCCTTCTTTGAACAAATCTTTATAGAGGAGTATCTCTTATTTCCGGGCGCCAGATTGCCAATTATTTCAGTGGAAATATTTGAATTCCGCATACGAGATATTCCTAGCGTTTGATAATCAATGCAACCCTCGGCTGTTTCACTTTGCACACAAGTTTCTTGTGAGCGACAGTTGTCGGAAGTGCATTTGATTCTCATGAAGGTACCACCTGGCTGGGCAACAAGAAGAGTTGGGGTTCGATCGTTTGTATGCTGTAGAGTAAGAGTGCCAATTTGATTGGCACATTCCCATTTATTCAGTCCAATGAGCTTGCCTGTTCCCAAATCAGCATTACTTGACCATCTATAGGACCTGACGACACGATCTGTCAGCCCGATGATCATTTCATTAGCCCCATCTCGGTCGATATCAGCTAACAGCACGATTTTTGTATTTGTTGGAATTCTTTGTAAATGAACACACTCCATTTTACCGGACATTTGATCCACCTCTCCGGGATTATGCTCGAAAATAGCATCTAGCTTGGCATTGTCTAGGCATTCTTTATTGACCACCGTAGAAAATCCAGTGTTAGGGTTGACTGAGCGTGGACTGTAAAAAATGTGCACCCATCCATCTCCGCAAATAACGACCAAAGCATTTCTCCCATAATTGAATATATCCCCTATGGCAAGACAAGTTATCAGTCCGAGTCCAGTTGTTTTATGCCAAATGTCTGAGCCCTTGAATATTAATAAATCTCCTTTAGATGTGCCAACGACTAATTCGTTGTCCCCATCGTTATCAACATCACCAATGGCAAGTCCATGTCTGAAAACATTACCAGCAATATCCCACTGCAGCCTGTCGACAAAATTCACTGCTCTCATTTTAAAATGGAATTTATGCAGGCTGTGATTGCTTGGATACTCTTAAAGGGCTTCTATGTTTAGGAATCAGTGAATTGAGATGCTGCCATCGACTGGGTGGCCAGACAACGTGGGTTGCTTTGGCTATAACCAGACCAAGAGATAGTGGACCAAATGTGTTAGAATCTACTGAGTGATTTGTATTATCACCTTCGACCCAACAGTGACCTTCTGGCACCTGAAACAAAAAACTATCATTCACATTATATTTAACATGAAATTTTTATGAAATTGGTCTTACCCTTAGAATTGAAGTGTGGTAGCCAATCGTTCGCACTTCGTCTCCCTCTAATCCAATGACTCTCTTTATCAATTTCTGCTCTGGATTTTTCGGAGATTTGAATGAAATTATCTCACCGTAATTGATATTGTAATTGTGCACAGTCCAGCAATTCAAAAAGACATAGTCATACTCTTTAGCATTTGGATTCAGTGCTGGCTGCATCGATATTCCCTCCACTCGTGCGACATATCCCACAGTGTTGACGAATGTTACTCCAATTGGGATTCCAAGGAGAATGTTACGTACTATGGAGCTCAGGCCCATTAGTTGACTGTTTTTTCCTGAAAATTAACTACCCTCACATATTTTTCTTTTCCTCTTTTCATAACCCCTTCAGCACAACGATTCTCTACTTTAAGGTTATATTTGTAATACAGGGGATATAAATGTAGTAAAGACCATTAATTTTTGCTAATACTTTACTGAAGGTCCTTATAAAATTTGGAAACGTGAAATTAGATTACGTGTTAATATGCTTTTTGGTTGGTTCAAGTTGGTCATCAGAGAATACAGACCACAGATAAGACTGCACGAATGAGAACAAGCACAACACAGGCAACCACCAGCAAATGCAAGCTATTCACATGTATTGGCGTCCAATGTACTAGCCAAAGAGTATTGAGTAAAGTAGAGGCTCAGTTCTGGGGGTTCGAGTGACCCCAACGGTATCGTAGTGCTGTACCCCAAGAGAGGGAAGGCGCCACACGCAATGGGGGTGTGTCAAAAAATTTAAGTGACTCCATAAAATTTTAAAATTTCACCCTTTTTCACCACGTTGACTGGTCCCTCTGACAGCGGGACTGCTACTGAGGGAGTTACCGAGTCGGCTGATGGGTAGACACCCCCATTGCGTGTGACGCCCTCCCTCTTCTGGGGTGCAGTACTACGATGCCGCTGGGGTTTCCGTCCTAGGCGTGAAAAATACTATTAATGTATTTCTTGGTATGGGATCTGCATAGGAAAAGCTAAAAGGAAATGAATATTCTTGGAATTTTTTTATATTCGTTATCGGGGAACTACTATTATCTACTCACCGATGAAAAAATATCATCTCATGCGTCTTGTTTGTTTTACCGCAGTAAACACACCGCATTTTTCTCAAGGAAGAAAATATACTTTTGTCAACCGATTACTTTTCAAAAATTACCGAGTCGTCACGTGAACGTTATGGCGTCATTTTTCCAGCGTCATTTACCGTCTGCATCATCCTTCGTTGGGTGATGCGGATGCGCAGTCCAGGGCACTGTAGTACTCGAGCTACTATTCTGAGGCTCTGCTTGTCCTACAGTACTGCCGCAGTGTCGGCGTAGTGGGGGCATAGGGATAGTCTATCCAGTTATATAGAGATCAGTGGGCCGGAATGTTCGTGAAATTCCCGTTTTCAAGTGCATTTGCCAATGTTTTATGAGATCCCTCGGCTCACTGCCCATCACACTTTTCACATGCTCTCCGACATGAAACTATCGAGTTCGTACTTTACTAAAGAGAACTTACAGCACTTACAGCCATGTATAATTCCATTTTATTTTTCAGATTTTTTTTTTTGCACATACAGCAATTATATTTTTCATACTTTTCAAAAGTATAATGCTCTCACTCAGCATACAATAACGATTCCCAACAAGTATTTTTTCTTTCAATAGAGGATAGAGATCTGTCTGTACATTAAACGGAATTTCATTTAATCGTTTATACTATTTGATTTGAAGTTAATGAACGAGTATGGCTTGTGGTATATCGTCCGGTTTGATTTTTGGTATATTGAGATCGTCAAAAACGTCCAAGGTGTCTTGGACGAATTTATTCATCATGTCTGGTGTATGATGTGGTGTTGGTGCTAAACGCAATTTCTCGTCGCCTTTAGGCACTGTTGGATAATTAATTGCTTGGACGTAATGCCCTTTGTCACGTATCAAAGCATCTGCTATTTGGGTACATAAAAGTGGATCACCAATCTGTAAACAATGAAAGCGACAATTTAGACAAAAAAAAAGTCGTTATTGCTGCAGGCTTAATCAAATGATTGATGTGACATTAGGGTAGCAACTGCATTAATTTAATGAAACTAATTTCTCACTCTCCCTGAGTGCCCTGCAAACAATTAATGAAAGATATAACTACCTTAATAGGAATAATATGCGACGGGGAATGTTCAAGTGGAAGACTAGCGGCAGTGAGTATAGATTTCATATAATCAACATTTTCCTGGTGTTTAGCCCTAAGCTGACGGCCCTCGTCAGAGGCCAGAATCTCCACAGCTGTGAGTGCACCATAGAGGGTTGCCGGCGGCAAGGATGTTGTGAAAATAAATCCAGCGGCATAACTCCTGACAACATCAATCAATTGTTTCGATCCAACAATATACCCCCCGACATTGCCGAAGGCTTTGCCAAGAGTACCAGATACCATGTCCATCTTATCTAGTACCCAATCTCGTTCTCCAATTCCAGCGCCAGAGTATCCATAAAGCCCAACAGCATGAACCTCATCAACAAAAGTGAGTGCCCCATATTTTCGCGCTATGTCACACATCTCTTCCAATGGGCAAATACTACCATTCATAGAATGTACTGTTTCAAATGCAACTATTTTCGGCAATGAACGATCAACGCTCGCCAACAATTCCTCAAGATGTCTCGCGTCGTTGTGGCGAAATATATGTTTGGCAACTCGACTGTTGCGTATCCCCTGGATCATGGATGCATGATTACCAGCGTCTGAGAATATATGACATCCAGGTAATCTCTTAGCAAGGGTAAACAATGTGGAATCGTTAGCAACAAAGCAGGAAGTGAATACAAGGCCTGCTTCCTTCTGATGTAATGCAGCTAAACGTTTCTCCAGCATCTCATGACCCATTGAATTGCCAGAGATGTTTCGTGTACCACCAGCACCCGCTCCAAATTTGTCAAGCGCCTCGTGGGCAGCGGTGGTCACCGCTGGATGACGTGACATACCTAAATAATCATTAGAACACCAAACAGTTATTGGTTTTTCTCCGCAGGAATACTCCATAGCTGATGGAAATTGATGGGCCAAACGATTGACCTTCTTGAAGACGCGATAGGAATGATCTGCTTTCTTTTTCTTTATTTGCTCACTGAAGAATTCCTCATAGGGGAAGACCGCTTGTTTTGGATGAGCACACAGGGTAATAACGTCTTCTTCAATTGCTAAACTCGCTTCCTTTATTGCATCCTTTTCCTTTGAGAGAAAGGGGCATTGTTTAACTGGGACTGTGGCTGGAGCTGCGGTTTGAGTGATAGGTTCAGCTGTCTCAGATAGGCTGCCGGATGCTCGTGACATCACTGGACAGTGCTGACGGTAATTCATTAGGAGAGATGCTCCATAGTTGCGGACATAATTTGCCGAGAGGCGAGTCAAGAATGGACACGGCATTTCTAACAGTTTTCCTGAGAAAATCCAATTCATCATTTTTTGATTGACAATTGAAATAACAATGGCGCCATCAACACTCATTTGTTATTATTGAAAATAGCTGAAAGACTCATTACAAAAATATACCACTGTAATATAGATGACGATCTATATATTTTCAAAAATCTTATCCAATTATATTACAATATCATTGATGGAGAATAATTATCGTCATCAATTATCAAACAGTCTGTTTGACTCATTTGTTTTAAAACAGCTTGGATAATTATGCCACAATTTTTGATCTAACCACATTTGACATTGAATCCAGATACTGATATTGATGTTAGAGAGTAGAAATGCTATAGCTGAAGTAAATATTATTGGTTATGTGAAAAATGCAGCAGAAAATAATGTGATATGAGGTTAAAATGGCCAGAAGACATGAGCGAATGTCGACTACGATTGAAAGGAAAGTTTAATATCATACCACCTCAAAGAGGAAATTGTGCTAATTGAATAAAAAAAAAAGAAGGAAAGAAATATTGGTCTCACCTCTTGTCACACTGAATATGCGACAGCTGGCCTTTCTAACACTTTGTCGTACGAGCTAGAATCACAATTATTGGGAATTAATCACACCAATGTTATCCAATCATCAGAGACAAATCAAATGGATCAACGACCAAGGACGTGTAGACCAATTTTTTTTATGGTACACCACTTGGTGTGCCTGCGCTTTGCCGACTGATCTGAAGTTGCTTGACTCAAGCGTTTATGTATGCGTAATACATCCATGACCACTGTACTCAATGTACCCAATGTCCCAGTTAATGACGTACTCTCCCTGTTTCTGTCATCATCGCCTTGGTTTTTTTTAGCAAATATGCAAATATCAATGCGAAATTATTAAAAACTAAGTTTAATTGACATAATACTGACTGTTTGTTATTTTTCCAAATTTTTACCATTAATTTCAATTGAAAATTTTCATATTTCTTCATCATGTTCGATGTGCTGTTTATTCAGTAATACCGCGACGAATTTTACTCCAAATTTACTGAAGTTATATTATGATTGTTTTTGTGAAAAAAAAAAATCATAAAAATTCTTTCACATGCAATTCAATTATTCAACAAAAAAATCCATTGAAATTGTTCTCTCACTCACAATGTTAGAGCATAATTATAATTAATTTTCTATCGAGAATATCGAATTACGTTAATAATCATTTTACCATGTTGCAGAGTACTTGTGAAATAGCACGATTTAACTGAAGTAGTTGCTTAACACAAGTTGGCGTAGTCGTGTTGAAAACTCGTATGAAATAATTCACTCCTACGTCCTGCTTATGATCTATTCAACACCGATGAACTATCGACTTGGTATTTGTTACCACAATCACGTCAAACACTCGTCACTGTTCAACCATCTTCTGGGGGGCATTTTAATGATCAGCATTATGCTAATTACTTTTTCATATACATTGAAATTAGTCGTTTGAAGGCCTCTCAGCTATTAAGGTGGGTAATCAAACAGAAATTTCAGAGAAAAGGTTCTCCCGTACGACGGAACAATCAATTTGATATTACGGGGGTTCAACGAATTTATTTAACGATATGACTAAATAATAAGATTCCTTCTTGCTACGTGATGACAAATTCTCATGTTATAAAAGGAATATATTGCCGCTGTTTGCAGTTGTTTTAAATTTTCCATCCACTTTAGAACAATTCAATTTTCAATTTGAGGTCGTTTTTGAAATCTGATAGCCACGTCTTTAATTTCATTAAAATACTTCTGAAGTAATTCAAAGTTTATGTAAAAGAATTTTGTCAAAGGCAAAACGTAATTTCTTAAAATATATACGGAATGGATATTTGTGGTGTTTTTTTTTTCTATTTCTGTGTGGTGAATCCCCGCAAATATACACTATCACTTACCATACACTCTAACAAGGAAATAATCCCTCAAACAGTGATAACACAAATTATTGCATGTCCGCAATTATCCTGCACTAAGAGAATTCACCAATATACCAGAAAATCACATATAATTATGGCGCTTGTCCGACGACAAATGACGATTGAAGAAGAAGAAATTTATTAGCGCAAAATGGAAGTGAAAAAAAATTCACCATTCACGCAATAATGAAAATTCCAGGGAAAGGTGAATGGATCTGAGTTACGGACGCCCCCGCGAGTCATAATAAGCGTGAACTAACCCTCGGGGCGTGATTTTTAATTTTTTTCACTTTTTGACCAAATGGCAC
>NW_011887887.1:153853-225379 GCF_000806365.1 Fopius arisanus | reverse complement strand
ACAATCGAGCAGGTATTCGCTGAAATTTAAAAATTCGAAATTTTTAAAAAAGTATCAGGAGAACATGACAATCGAGTAGGTATTCACTGAAATTTCAAAATTTCGAATTTTTCAAGAAATTATCAGAAGAACATAACAATCGAGTAGGTATTCGCTGAAATTTAAAAATTCGAAATTTTTAAAAAAGTATCAGGAGAACATAACAATCGAGTAGGTATTCACTGAAATTTAACAATTCGAAATTTTCGAAAAAGAATGAGGAGCGCATGACAATTGATGAGGTATTCACTGAAATTGAAAAATTCAAAATTTTCGAAAATGTATCAGGCGAGCATGAAAATGTAGGAGGTATTGATGGAAATGTAAAAAAATTCGAAATTTTATAATACAAAACAAAACCAATTTCGTAACGCAGAAAATACCATTCACACTATCGACTGGTCCCTCTGAGAGGCGGACGGCTACTGAGGCAGTTACCGAGTCGGCTGACGGGCAGACACCCCACCATTAGGTGCGGCCCCCCCTTTCCCTTGGAGTTTGAACTCCGCCCAACTGAGCCGCTCAGTGGGGGTTTGAGTGACCCCACCGGCATTGCAGTACCTCCCCCCAAGAGAAAGAGGGGGGCGCGCTCAGTGGTGGGGTGTCAACCGACTCGGTAACTCCCTCAGTAGTCGGCTGAGGAGCAGAGACCCCCATTGCGTGTGGCGCCCTCTCTCTCTTGGGATGCGGTACTACAATGCCAGTGGGGTCATTCAAACCCCTCGAACTGAGCCTCCACTTTCGTCAATCCTTTTTGGTAAACGTTCTTCAACACCGGCGCCATGTTGGTGAATTGATCCGTCGTGTGCGCGTCTTTCTCCGATTTTAGAATAGAAAAAAAGAGCACTGCTCCACTCATTACCAATTCAACTTCTTTATAACGGTAAAACAATCACGTGACAGAGAAAAATCAATTGTCAACGGAGCCTTACGTGGCGTATGATTTATTCAATCTGACAATATCACTCCGATTTGTCCGATTAATCAACACAGTTGCACGTTTCAGAGCGTTACCTCTGGAATCAATCTACCCTGAAAAATGATGTACACGGTAAGAGAAATTAATATGAAAAAAATTTATACGACATTTTTTTCACTGCCATATCTACGAAGAATCAGTGATCCCGGTGTCTCGATTATCAGCTATTGGAGAGATTTTTTTTCTTACATTCTCAGGGGACAACCGCCTCGCAGGACACGCGTTTCAGTGATAAAGAGAAGAAACTCCTAAAACAGATGAAATTCGGAGACTCTTTGACTCAGAAAGTATGAAAAATATTTCAATGATTTTTCGTTATTATCAACTTCGTACTGATGTACTGAATAATTCCCTGCAGGTCGATATGAGCAAAGTGAAGCTGGACGTTATTAAGCCTTGGATAACAACAAAAATCACCCAGATCCTGGGAATTGAGGACGACGTTGTCGTCGAGTTTGTGTATAACCAGCTGGAGGAGAAGGTGAGAACTTTAAATTCATAGTTGAAAAATAGTTATTACTGGGATATTTAAAAAAATCAACATTAATTCATCACTCCAAGCCAGATAGACAGACTCTCACCAGGCTTTTTCCCCTCATCTTTAGGGTAAAGAAATAGAAAGAAAAAAAAATACCAATCTAAATGATTATTTCAGCATAAATGTATTATACGGCTGCGATCAAATGGTCGTAGTAAAAAAACGCACGTAAGCATTTTGTTCACCTGGAACGAAAGATATCAGTAGCGAATTGCTGTGTTTTCGACAAATATCTCCAAATCCGCGAGAGATGGCAAATTTTTTTGTAATAACCATTTTATAGCTGCCAATTAGCTCCGCAAAAAGAGTTATAACAAATCTTTAAATATCTCCCCCAGATTACGAGATATTCATAAAAAACAAACAGACACTCAAAATCGATTTTACCCGTTTTACCGTTTTTCCACTTGATTATTTTTCGTTTCACACCTCACGCTAAAGTGATTATAATGATTATTCCTCAACAGCGCCGCGTGCAATCTTATCTTTTGATTCTCTTGTTTAACGTGAAGAAAGAAAGAAAAAAAGCAAAGTAACGTGAATAAAATTTGAATTGAAATATTAAGATCCATAATATAAAAAATGGAATTAGAATATATCTTACCACATGATCTTTGAATTCTCCGTTAGTATAAGTAGAGACCGTTGCTGATGGGCGTATCAACCCAATAATGTCCGAATGGATGTGAAAAATAAGGATGCGTCCACCATCATCCCAACAGCCCCGGGAATTTAGTGATTCACCAGGCCGTACCGCAGGTTAATCCCGACATTTGACGATGGACTCTTCCTCTTCTTCTCCCCCACTTCAAAATTGCCACGCCAATCATCCCGCAACTTGTCCACTTCTCGTTAATCACCATAATCACCATCAGTGTCTTCATCAAGCCTCAAACGTTGAGGCCACTCCAGCATGAATCCTCAGAATCATCGAGCCCACCAGTCACTCGTCACAAATTACCAGCCGATCCTTGAGTTGGCATTTGACAAAATGCCAGTCACCATAGCTCATCGTCCACAAATATTGTGGTCATAGCAGTCACATCGAGCAGCATTCAGCATTCACCATTCTGACGGCACCACGGGCATCAATATCTTCTCATTAATCCAGGGGAGGATCCTGCTCGTGTCATTGATCCACTTATCAGTTCCACCAGTCCGGTATCAACTAATCTGGCATTCACGGAGGTATTCGTCGAGCAATGTGTGTTCACATAACTCTGTTGCTCACTTGTCAATGTGGCAGGTTGGTGACTTAAAACGCGTAAAAACATTGGAAAATCAATAATTCGCATTTTATAACACATCTATTACAGCTTTAATTTTTTTTTTTCATGGAAAAATGTAATACCTTTATTTTACTTTTTTTTTATCGAGATTTTCAGGCGTCTCATCGTAATGGAGAGTTTACAATATCAATTATCTTCTCGCCCACGTATTTATTGTCATATGTTTTTTTTATTGTAGCAGCGAGTGCCTCGTTGAGTCGAGTATTCGGATGATGGCGGTAAGGTAGATTATAAGATGTGTAGGAAATCTACTTTCGAGGGGGAAAAGCAGTTGATTGAGGAATTTCATAGAGAGAAACGTCTTTAAAATTTGTTTATTGGATATGATATAAGGGAGTGTCTGGTGATTATTTGGATGGATCACTTAATTGGGCATTTTTTCTGCCCTACAGCATCCCGATCCTCGGAAAATGCAGATCAACCTCACGGGTTTTCTCAATGGAAAAAATGCTAGGTCCTTCATGGGAGAATTGTGGGACCTACTGGTCTCTGCACAGGAAAGTGTCACAGGAATTCCTGAGGCATTTTTACAACAGAAGAAAGATCAGATTAAAAAACGATTGGTGGGTTATGGTGACTTTTCTCACCTTCATTTCGAAATTCGCTCTTGGATTATTTTTAATTAAATTTGAAATCATTCATTATGTCACGCCGCAGGAGGAGCAAGAAAAACTTCAGGCATCAATTGCCGAGAAGGAAAAGGAGAAGGAAAAGGAGAAAGATGATGCTGATAAAGTGAAGAAAGAGGAGAAGGACCGGGGTGGCTCTAAAGAAAGAAAACGAGAGAGGAGTCGAGATCGTGACAGAGATAGGTACAATAACCATCAACTTTAATTATTGATCGACTAAATTCGTCACTATCCCGCGAAATAAGAACTCAACCATTAATGCCTCTCTTGAATGTCTAAATTAGGAGTAAGAGGAGTCGTTCCAGGGATCGTCATCGCGACAGAGATCGTTCCAATCGCAAACACACATCTAAATCACCCAGCAAACCATCAACGAAAGATAATGGCAAGGAGATGCCCGATATGAAAAGCGAAAAAGATGGATCGCCTCATTTGGAAAACGTTATCCCCATGATGCCTATGAAAACTAAACCGTACGTTTCAGTCTCCCTTAAATTACAACGACTTTTTACTTCTGTAATTAATATTCTGTAATTAATATACTGTAATTAATATACTGTAATTAATAGAGAAGCAGCTGTAGCGATTTCTCGACTACAAGCGAAACTGATGAGCATAGCGGACGGTAAAAAGAAGACAAATCGTTCTCCCTCCCCGGAAAATGAAAAGAGCGCACCAAGAAGTGGCTCAAAGTCACCAGTGAAGTCTAAGAAATCGAGATCAAAATCTCCCGTATCGAAGAGCCGAAAGTCTCGTTCACCAGTGTCAAAGACACGCAGATCGAGATCAAAGAATCGTCATTCAAAATCAAGATCGGTGGATCGTTCAAAATCCAGAAGAACAAAATCAAAATCACCATCGAGACACTCACGCTCACGCTCACGCTCCAGGAGCAATGCGCGAAATAAATCACGTAAATCACGCTCTGATTCGAGTGACTCAAGATCGAGCAAATCGCGCTCCAAGTCACCCGATAAGCGTCGAGACCATGGAAAGAGAAATGCAAGTACTAGCAGCAGTTCTGACAGTGACAGGGGAAAAGATAAGAATGATTTTGAGATTAGAAAGAAGAAGGATGGCATCCAAGCGAAGAGATCCTATCGTAAAACTAATAAGGACGATAGTGCGAGTGACAGTGACTCTAGCCGTGAGAGAAAATCTGGAGGAAAGAGGAGGAGTCCATCCCCGAGGAAAGATCGCGATAGGTCCAAGGAACGAGACCGGTCACGAAATCGATCCCGCGATAGGAATCGGAGGTTCGTTAAATTATTATTAGAAATGAGGATTAATTATTTTTTTTTTTCATTCTTACATTTCTGGTATTCGAATTGTCATCAGGCGATCATCGCTGGACAGAGAGAGAGACAGGAGGCGCGATCACGACAGAGACAGGGACAGGGATCGTCCGGAGAGATATAGTGGGACTCGCAGTATGAGACCTCCATCCTCTCGCAGAGCCCCAAGCTGGCGAAGGTAAATTTTTTTCAGACAATAAATCAGTCATAAAAAAAAAACCACAAGAAAAAGACGTGAAAAAGTGTCTACAATCTATTCTCTTAATTACAGAAGTTCACCTCGTAGATCACCCCCACGATATCGTCGTCGATCCCCGAGCCCAGGACGTCGCCGACGCTCACCCGATCGTCGGCGTCGTTCCCCAGAGCCTCGTAACAGCCGGCGTCGCTCACCGGACAACCGTGACAGACTTAGCAGGTACGATAGATCATCATCACGTGATAGATCTAGTCGACGTGATAACTCGAAAAATCGTCGCGACAGGGAACGTAAGTCGCGCTCTAAAGAGCCAACATCCTCACTCGATCGTTCCAAAGAGACTAAAAAATCGCCGGATCAGTCTAAAGACATTAGGGACAAATTTAAGGACAAGCGAGGCATTACTGATGAGAAAGCCAAAGAGCCTGTTATTCCTCAGCGAAAGGAATTGAAAAATGGAATGTCCAAGTCGAGTAGCTCCGATAGTAGCGAGAGTAGTTCCTCCAGTGATGGAGAACAGCCCATTAGGTAAGTTCCCTGGGGATATCTCGACTTGTTGTTCTTCTTTTTATTAATTTTTTTTCACAGACACCAATGAGATGCATGAACTCTGAAAAATTATTCAGACCCCTGGATATCGAGATTTCTAATTACGCCCCACCTTGACAATTTCGATTGTTTTCAGAAAATCACCGGAAGGCAAATCATCCCACGATCAACGGGATCAACGTGACAGGGAATTAAGAGAGCAACGAGAGCGTGAACACGCGGAGGAGCTGAAGAGACGGGAGAAGGAGAGACTCCTGAAGGAAGAAGCTGCAAAACGTCAGGAGAAAGAGAGCAAGAAAATTGAGACAGTGGCAGCGAAAAAGACAGATATTCCCGTGAAGAAATCTGTTTCATCGTTGCCACTGTCGAGGCATCGATTCTCTCAGAGTCTTTCCCGTACCCCATCACCATTCAAGAAGACCGAGGACATAATTGCAGCTGCCTCAAAATCAAAGTTAGTGCCAAAAGATGGGAAGGAGGATTCCCCCAAGACTGGGACGACAGCTGAGACTTTCCAGCTGCGAAAGGACGAGAGATCAATGAAAGCAATGAAGCCTTTGGTGGATGAGAAGAAGGGAGTGAAGCCTCTGGAGGCGTCAGTCCTTAAGAAATCTTTGGAGAGTGTCAAGAAAATGAGGAAGGATCGAGACGATTCTTCGGACTCTGATGACAGTGAGGAGGAGGTCAGAAAGAAGCAGAGGAAGTCTGAGAAGTCAAGAAAATCACGTAAAGATTCTAGTGATGACGACCATTCAGATAAAGGGAGCAGCTCTGATTCCGAGGACGAGAGGAAACATTCAGATTTGAAAAGAAATAAAGATGCCCCACGAATCGACTCAATTGATGATCGCTCGAAAGATAAGAAGGACGTTAAAAAGCGTGACGTCAGTCTCAGTGACTCTCGGCGAAGATCTAAAAAAGAAATTGATGAAGAATTGAAGAAATCTAGAAAATCGAGGAAGGACTCATCCTCGGATGACGAAGAGCCGAAATCTAAAAAATATAAGAGTGAGGAGGACAAAGCCAAGTCGAGAAAATTGAAAAAAGATTCTAGCTCGGATGACGAGCCGAAGAAATCTAGGAAACGACGTGACAGTTCCTCGGACGTTGACAAGTCGAGATCGAGAAAAATGCAGAAAGAATTGATTACTGATGACGAGGGCAGACCCAAAGTGAAAAAATCACGCAGAGACTCGAGTTCTGAGGATGAGGAGGTTCCTGATAAGGACGCGAAGAAGAAACGAAAGGTCGATGACAGCTCAGACGAGGAGAAAGCCAAGAAAAAGAGGAAGAAAAAGTCTAAGACGAGTTCAACTGAGTCAGAGGTAATTTAATGATTTAAAAAAATCATGAACAGTCCTGATAAATAATTTTTCCCTAATTTATCAATCCACAGGATAGCGAGGTAGAGGAGAAGAAGAAGAAAAAGGATAAGAAACATAAAAAACATAAGAAGCATAAGAAGCACAGGAAGCACAAGAAGAAGAAGCAAGCGGATTCAGAGGAATCTGAAGCGAGTGAAGGTAATACCGAAGAGCTTGAAAAAAAACTTCGTGAAAAAGCATTGAAATCAATGAAAAAGGCACACAGTATGGACGGAAGCGACTGAACATTCTGTTTTTTTCCTTTTTTTTTTCTTTTAATAAAATTAACAACGTATACTAGAAATCGTATGGGATTATTTTACGATGTAAACTTGGAGTGACGAGAAATAAGAGAACAATGATTTTGATGTTGTCTACTGGTAAACTCACTTAACTCTGGACCCATAAATACACGAATTAACAATAATTGGTCCCCAGAGAGTTGAGTGTGATCTTCATCATAATAAAAATAATGTCAAGTGAACTTCTGTAAAATGATGAATGAATATTTAATCACTGCAATAACGATGTCCATATTCGAATTTGTAAATTGCAACAATGAACTTTTGCAATTAAACTGTAGAAATTTAGGATCACATCTTAATCCCCATTGTCATAAATAAATGATTATAAATATACGATGGATTTCAAAGTACTACCTTTTATATCAATTCATCAATATCGTGAAAAATATTAATAGTATTAATTTATTTATCTTTCAGAGATTGGCAAGCATTGACTCCCAATCAGGTGAGCATATAAGTGTACTAGTGACTTGTCCTAAATTGACAAGTTCACTATTGGATGCATCCACTTTAGCAGCAATAAGATCCTAAAAAGTTAATATGCCTAATTATTTTACTATTGATCAATAAATTGCATTTCATTGAGAGCTTTTTTTTTTGTTTTTCTACCTGTCGAAAACTCTGACGTGAGCCTACATCGATCACTAGACTATTTTCACCGAGACGTAGTACTGCCTTTCCAGACTGATGAATTTGTATTTTACCTAGGCGTCCTTCTTTAAGCGTTTGCAACGTGCAATATTCAGTGTTGGATGTATTATTAACTTCAGGAGGTTGATCCTTGCCATTTTTTGATCTGGGATCTACGTCTGGGTCTGTGTTGCGTACCCCAGGAAGACAATCTGGGAACTGAATGGATGAATTTATAAGCAATTCAGAGCAACTGGCTAATTCAAATACTCACAGCCATTAGAATATAGCCGAGTGACTGATTGTTGATTATTTGTGGAACAGTTCTTCTACCCTTCTCTTCTTTTATATCAATTGATACTGCAGGCTTCTTCTTAATCTTCTTCTTAGGCATCACGGCCTGACCATTTTCCAGAATTATCGGTTTCCAATCAATTTCCTCCTCCTCTTCCGATACTGCTTTCTCATTTGTAGTTTCCTTGGGTTCTACTTTATAAAGTTTAGCTGGAAGACAGTAAAATAAATGGAGTTCGTGACTTCAATTATAATCCAAGGGATTGTTGAACCAACCTTGCTCCATCAATGGAAGCACAACAGGAGCACTCTCCAAGCTAAAATCGTCCCCATCATCGATGAAATCATCTCTCAACAATAACTTCAATTTTTTCTCCTCTTCATTTTTATCAAAGTTTTCATGTAAATTGAGTTTGGTCGTTTCTAGAATTTGTTTCCCATCTCTATCATTATTTCGCCAGCCTCCACCACCACCAGTACTTCTGGCAGAGCGTGCAGGACCTACCATTCCTTCCGAAAAAACTCCAGCTGACTAAAAAACCGATGAAAATCACCATTTGTGTCCAATTCGGAGAAAAATAATATCAATTGATAATTATATCATTTGTACTTGAATGAGAACAGGTCCAGACTTTCCTCGACCTCGGCCACGATCAGTGGCACCTCGTCCACGTCCTCTTCCTCCAGTTCTTTGATTGGATTCCGTTTTAATAGCAGATCCATCCCTGAGACCACAAAAATCCGGGAATTACCGTTGACTGTTTTAACGTGAAAATAGCCTGATGAAAATTACTCACTCCTTTTTTTTATTCCTCTGCACATTCAGATTGGGTGCATAAATTTTTTTTGTCGATTTCTCAGTCTTGATTACTCCACCCAATGTTAAATCTCTGGGTAATCTGAATGATGTTAAACGTGTTGTTGAGCTTGGAGTGACATTCGAAGTCCCAGGTTCCACTTTAATCTTGACATTTTCGAACGAAGAATTCTCACTTGTTGATTTTTTCGAATTCATCTTCTCACGCGCGCCTATTAATTTTTAACTACCCGTTAATCTCTAAAGATCTAATTATTCTGCGTGCTACCTAACCTCCAAAAATCACCAACTCAAGGCACCACAATTACCTCCACAAAATCAATGATTTTGGAAAAAATTCAAAGATAATAAAACGCCAATAAAGAGTTGCTCCAAATGGAGTGATGAACTCGAATTAAAATCCACTCAAAAATAACATGCGACCGACAATATCTACGACACGATAATGAGGCACGAGATGAGATTATCACAGCGTGGTGAATTTTAATCAAAAATAGATTAAAAATGAGAAGAATGGTTAGAGTAAAATGACTCTGGAGCAGCTGAAAAAATTGCTCCGAATTATTCGATGAATCGAGTCCTAGCGACAAATCACAATAAACATTTTTTAGAAAAAAAAAATATTTCAATAGTGATGGATGTGCGCATGCGCGCAAGTGTCATTCGAAAAGCCGACACTTGGCGGAGAGATTCGAATCCTTGCACTACGGTAGGTATCAGAGATACCGGTGAGTGCTGCTCGCACGTTTCATATGTTGCTACAATGTGAATTTCATTGAATCACACCGTCATACTGTATTAAAAGTGGAGGATAAACTGCGAAGAAAATATACCAGAGCAATTGTGAATGAAGAAAATCCCATTTCACCGAGAGCCGCCCGATTTAAACGTGAGAATTTGTGTTGTGTCATTTGATTAATTAAATTCAATTAATTAAAATCCCAGAAGACGCGTAATGAATGATCTTTTTCAGTTTCCTGATGGCTAACAAATAGTGTTGTTTGAAATGTTACTAGCAACCCGGATTTATATTCCCACGATATGGTGAACGATTATTGGTGGATGAGTAATGAGGAATGAGCTGATGAATATTCAAATCCGGAAATGAATGGTGTGCGACGTTCCTCCGTCGAATCTTTCGACCAAACAGTACGTATCATTGAGAAAATCATCAAGGTCTCGATTTGTTTTTTAACTGCTTAAGTATTTAGGGACTTATTAGGCAGATTGTTGAGGATTGAGAGTGAGAGTGACACGGCCTTCACGAGTTTAACGTCAATTTCGCACGCGCTAGATAGAATCGTGTACAATTCTAATTCACTGGCTTCAAAGCTCACACGCGAGGGGAGAAAATATGACAAATATTCACTGTACAATGTCACGCACGTGGCTCGAGTGTAATTACATCGTAAATTTTTTTTTACAACGTAATTACTTCCGCCCAAAAATTGGAGGACTATCCGCTCTCGTTCAATTGAAAAAAATCTATTCCATGAATTATCATGGCATCATTCAACTGAAATTTCCTGTTGAATTATAAAATTCCCTGGCATTTCAGAGTTCAAATCCGAGAAATGGAATGGAATTCGTTTAATAATCGATTGGATATAGACGCGGAATTTTTTTTAATGTGTAATATTTAATGCAATTCGAATGTCGTAAGTGACAAAAATAACTGCATTGTTTTTTAAGAAGGTTCTGACCGTGGTGCTCAGCGATGCCGATCGATGACTCATTGAGATTATGATTTCTCAGAGGATTTATCATATTCTTTGTACGTCATTTGCACGCACAATATCAACATTGAAGAAATTATTTTCATGCATTGACTCGAGCGATAACAGGTGATGTCATACTTGTTTATATCCATTTATTTTAACGAGTTCCTTATTTTTCTCGGATTGATAAAGAATGAATGCTGACTATTTTGCAATGTTCGAGGCGTGCGCACGTGTTTGACACGTGGTGGTACCCAATCCCGCCCAGTTTATTTGTCCATTGATTCACGGGAATTCAATTTTTCGGTTGTCAATGAATTTAGTTTTAACCGTTTCAAACGCGGAGGATGTGCAAATTTCCATTGCTTTCACACGAGCAATTTTTTCGCATTAGCAAGAGGAAAGAGGAGGAGGTGGCATCCGGTTTTTGAGGACTAAGCGGATATTTCGTGAGAGGACACTTATTCTTTGGATTATATTACACCGGGAATCTCATCTTTCCGCCATTCTTAATGACCGAATTAAAAAAATGACGAATTCATATCTTCAATCTAATTATTTACTCAACTTCCTGTTTCAATTAATTCCGAACAATCTGCCGATGCGCAGATAAATTTTACACGCCTCAAATGATTGATGAAATAATTAAAAAAAATTATTGATATGACTGAGTGATGAAGTGAGTAGTTTTTCGATTTTTCCCTTCTAAATGTGTTACAGGTAATTGACCGCGCCCTTGGGTTTAGGTTATCTAGGCTGCACCCTTTACTCCGTTTTCACCAGCCCCCCTAACTCTCCATATTTTCGTAATAAAAAAAATATATCCAGACGATAAAGGTTACCCCAGACATTTCCCCACGGAATTAAAATGGGTTGAAACCTTTTACAACAGCATTATCAATTCTCATGAATAGTCAGCCAGACATATGCCTCTATCCAGTCATGAAGGTCAATGAAAGTTAAGTTTTTGTCTCCATTGAGTCACACTGTGCACAAGAACAATCGTCTGGTCTCCCCTCAAAAAAAAAAATATTCATTTTTACCTACAATTACTCATCAAGATGTCTCCCCTTTGATCCTGATTCGAGAAAGTGTAACGCGTCGATGCATTGTACTATTCATTTTCATGTCTCACTGGTTAATTTCACTTACAAGAGAGCTAACGATGGAAAAGGGAGAAAGAGGCATTGATTTTTAGCCACTGAATGGATGAAAATAATGCCATGTATCACTAAAAGGAAACTGTGGGTGGCTTTGTTTAGTTTACGCCTCTTCTCATACAACGCAAATCCTATTTTTACGATTCATCATATCCCTCCATTCAACTACCTGAATCACCAGTTTGACACCTTGATTCGTCTTCTGCTTTCCCATGTACAATTCGCTATTTGAATTCTACGAAAAATACATGGGAACCGGTCATTTCGATTCAATTATTTCCCCTGGATAAACAAAAAATCCTGAGAATGCAGTATAATCTATTCCCCTGATTTCCTATTGAATTGAATTTTAATCCCTATTTTTCGAAATTGATTTGATAATCTGGCGTAAAAATTCATGAAAATTTCTAAAGCTGCTGTTCGCGCCGCGGATTAAATATCAATTACCCTGCTTTATCGACCAGTCGGCAATGTGGGAAAAATGCTGAGCTTATCTCGACTCTCTGATAAGGCATTAATCGCATAAATATACGGCGCCATAAAAAATTGAAAATAGAATACGAATAAAAGAGAAAGTGGATACGTCGAGTGTCGCGGTGTAAAATCTATCCGAGCTAGATATAATTTTCAACTTATAGTTAGCACTCACCGGTAGAAGATTTCCCGCGTGGATTTACCTCAGCCAGGTAGACCTGCTTGACTAGCCTCGTCACCGCATATCTGTCAGTTCGTTGAGCTCTGGAAGTGCCTTTCCGATGAAAAAGATGAGAGGATGAATTTGAATGACCGTGTAGCTGCACCAAATAATTTCCCCAGAAAGTCAAGCACTAGCCGTGGAAAATCTGAAAATAAAACAGAAAAAAAAACAAATTAAAAAATAAATAAATAAATAGATAAATAAAATTGAATGGAAGAGAGGGGGAGAAGGAGAAAGGGTGAACACTGGCTGGAATAGCATGAAAATGAAAATGACGAAAAAGTATATCTGGAGGAGAAGTAAAAAATGAATACGACGAAAGGGAGAAAAGGGGGCGGGAGGGAGGGAGGGAGGGGAGAAATGAAAAGGACGGTTGCACTGGCCACTGTACTTGGGTAATTGGTTTTAGCCGGGTTGTGAGATGGGGAAACCAAGAGAGATAGAGAAAGAGATGAAAGAGAGGGGTCCACAACGCACGTCGAAGAGTGCACACGAGTACGTGAAAGTCAACCGGTGGAGTTTCAGGGTCGCTCTCCTGTGCCCACCTCGTCCTCCTCACTTATTTTTTCTTATACGAACCGAGTCGAGTTGAAACGCGCGGGGGATTTCTGTTCCAATCGTGTCCGCCAACCGAGAGGGATTCGGTGATTCGGCATCGACCACCAAACACCGCGTCGCGAATCAGTGCATTTTATATTTAATTCACCAAACACTCACCAAACTTGTGGACCACATCAATTAACAAGTGCAGGACTATATTATTTGGTATAATGACGTCACGTTTCTGGAATAACTGGACAAAAGACGAGTCGGATGTGCAATCGGCGATTTATCATCACCACGAGGACGAGAGTTGGTCCAAGATCCAGAGGAATGGTAAATCACACGGCAATGTAATAAAAGTTAATCATGAATTTGGCTCTTGGGGGTCTGATGATGTTGAGAGAAACGACACGACCCGGAGACAGTCTAAAGGCAGTGGCTCAATGACAGATGACAATGACAGAGTCATTGGTGCGAGACTGATGAACGGTAAGTCAAGTGCAAGCAACGGTTCAGGAAAACAGGTCAATTGTGCGGATGATTTGTCAGGGATGGAGGATTGCAATGATTTAGCGAGATATCAGCCATTTGGCGAGAGACCGAATGAAAAGAGGGAAAGAAAAACAAGTGGAGTCAAAAGATTTACCAGCAAGATTGAGAATTCCGAGTACAAAGGTATCATTGAGAGTGAGTCGATGAATCGGAGGCATTCAAAGCAGGAGAATCCCTTTTTGCTGAAGGATGAGAGGATAAATGGTAATTTCAAGAGCAGAAGGTCGTCTGGTACAGAAAATGAGAGTATGTTCTTGGGTTTGGCTGGTAAAGGACACAGAGAGGATCCCCATTCCCAAAGATCATCGAGATACACTGAGGATTCACCGGATCGTGAAGTCGAGAATACATTGAAAGATCTCAATGGCAGATGTATGACAAATGATTGCCGAAAGGATTCTGATTTTGAGGTGCAGTTTTCCATGTACGAGAGAGTACCTAAAGGAACGCTTAAGGACAGTGATCTAGTCAGAAAAAGCCGGAAGAATTCGGTGGATGATGAGAGGAGCAGAAAGAGCTCATTCGAGTATCATTACAGGAGTGCTGATGCTGATGACAAGCATTTTCAATCACCACCATCATCACCAACCAAGCGAGAGTCTTTCTACGACAGAGATACCGCTGATAATTCATCATACCGAGGTGCTAACAGAGATCATCACACGAGAAATGAATCGTGTGAACGCGACAGTGAATATGTGAGGGGCAAATGTGATGTTAAGATGCTCAATCGACACTCGAGACCGCTAACACCACCTACAACACTCGTTGATCACGAGGCCAGTAATAATTATATGATAAATTCACGTGTCTTTTCCACGAAAGATCCCTACGATGATTTTATCAGAAATAAAAACAGGAATAAATCACACCGCGATTCCCGCGATTCCCGCGATTTGTCGTGGATTGATAGAGAATTGTCATGCTATTCGGACGACCAGTCACCAGAACCTGAGTCCAGCAAGGGATTTAGTGACAATCGTAGGGCAAATCGAAACGGTGATTTCTCCACAATCGAGAGAAATGGAACGACTGTGATCCGAATTAGGGCGAGCTCCAGGAGTCCTGTCACCCGAGATGAGAAGACATTCGATCATCGATTGGCGCGAGATGATTCAGATAAAATACCCAGGCAATTCATCGGGGATGACGAGGACTCTGACGACTACGAGGATTTTTTCAACAATCGGAAGAGAGAGTCACATCATCCTCGTCATCATGATTCGGTATAAATAAATTTCATTAAGAATTCGCGTCTCTTTTTTAGTCGCAGTTCAATAACCGAAAATTCAAATTGCACGTCTTTCGCAATTATGATGCCTACAAACATCGCGTACATTGGTTGATGCTTCAATATGCGAGGGACAAGAAAAAAAAAAGAGAAGAATAAAAAAATAATGAACGAACAAACCACCCACTCGTATTATACACAGAGACATCGCGTAGGATATACCGTAGTCACACTTGTGCCAGACACGTATGAGAGATATTTCCTATCGTGTGCAACTTGCTCGGCCAAGTCGCCGTTATAATCGATGGATATGTGAGAAAGTGTCGTCTTCCCTATCCCACAAGTGCATAAATCTTAATGTCCATTACTCTTTTTTTCCCCTCGGTTTTTCTCACGTTACCGTCACTGTCCCATGGGTTTTCCATAAATAATTCAATAAATAAAATTACCTCTTCACTCCGTATGAACTCGAAAATCATCTAGTCGATATTTGGACATGTCCAGAATAATATACGTCAATCGAATCCAGTCCACGTGGGTGCACAGCCCATATTCGACTGGTTGTCCTCACGTCTCTCACTGTTTTCAACACATTGTTTACATCACCGAATGTCTTATCCCCTCTTGTTGTCCCTTATTCCGAGAATTTTCCGTGAACGCAGAAAGCCAATGCCGTGAGACGTGAGGCCATCCATTTTTTCTTATTCTCATTTATATTTTCAATGGGTTAAATTTTCTGTTTTAGACCGTGCAAATAACAGACCTTGAGGATGGCCAGCCGTGTTTACTGTGCGGCGAGACTTGTCCTGGTTTTTCACCGCATAACTGGCGGTAAGGGTAATGCAACGTATAATTAGTTTAAGAGGTAATCGTTGAAGTTAATCGTCGAATTTATTCTAGTTTATAGTCCGTGTTTAACGCTCAATAAAGACAATTTCGCTTCAATTCGCTATTGACATGGGGTCAACCGTCCTGAGGCGATACTCCGAGAAAGAATTGTTTTTCACAGAGAAGATTTGACTGGCGCAATTTAAAAAATTTTTTTCTCTTGAATAATTTTCTGGAGAAGAAAAACCAAAGGTTTGCGGTGACCTTTTTCGTGGATTATGTGTACACTTGGCGAATGTAAACGAAGAGAGTAGGGCAGATTGGAGTTGGCTAACTCAACACTGGGTGAGACATCACACACGTCTTATTCGTGGGTGAAGTTGCAGTTATTGCCACGTGGTAAAGTGAAGAAAAAATAAATAAAAGCAGCAACACTTCACGATATGAACTGCAGTTTGAAAAATGCTAATTGAGTGAATATGGTGGTCGTCACCGTTGGGGCAATTACGTCTACCTTGATTGTAGGATAATCGAGTAATTTTTTTTTTCCTCATCACTTGCGCATTTTCATTCAGTCCTTGGGAATGCGCTGTCCCGTCAAGTCTGAAATTGCGTTTTTTGACTCGCATTTCACACTGAAAGACAGTGGTTTCAAGTGTTTTCTCGAAAGTGCATGGTGAACAGTGTTTTTACTGATGACGCTGAACACACAGACGAGTTTTCAACGAGGAGTGCACATGACACTGCAGTTTTTTACTAAATTGCTGAATATATTTGATGCGTGAGGCATTGGTAATACATTCCTTTGTAGTCTTCGTTTGTGTTTGCCTCCTACATTCTGAATATTCTGGGGATGACATCAAAGGTTTTCTCGCTTTTGTCAATTGAAAATTCGCATTTTATCCAGTCGCTCTTCTCAAGTCAAGAAATTCCAAAACCCATGGTTTTTTTTAAATCAGATATAATGAAGCGCTCTGTTATTGGCGAATATCGGCCAATTAGGCAGCCCTATCAGAATTGCCCGACTCGATTCCACCGTTATCAGTGACGACAGTGACTAAATATATTTATGATAAAACACGGTACATAGTAGTTAGGCATTACTGGATACGAAACCTTGAGGAAACCCACTGATAAACCTAGACTCTCAGACCACTTGAGTTCCTCCACATTCTCACGACATGAGTTTTAAAAATTCACTTTCATTCGTATCATATCGTATCGTCCGATCAAATGCTAAAATTGAGTGCTCTATAATCTCTAAACGACGATAACTAACCACCAAGTTTCATTAATGCTAATTGCCAATGGATTTTAAATCTGCAACATGAATTTTGGGGATGATAGGCTGCACATTGTGAACCTGGTGAGCCGTACAAGTTGTGAATTTCAATATCCGTCTATATTTAGAATGTGATCATCACTATATGGCGCGCTATCGCGACTCGAATGGGATAACCAAACGACCCACCGCGACAAAATGGAATAAAACGAGTTTTGGTGTTACTTTTAGTATGTTCTAGTCGGTATTCCAGCGCCATACTGAAATTTTTTCGCTTCTCCGATGAATCAAACTGTTGTGAAAATGTCGGTTTAACTCTACCCCAGATTCACGAGAATTCAATAATTTTTGTGAACTCTAAGCAGGCCGAATTGTGTGTGAAAACAGAATAACCATTCACAAGTGGATACTAGTGTCTGAGTGGATTAACGCTGGTTGAATGAATGATGGGGGCCAGATGGGAGGCGAGAAAACACACGACTATTGTTCATGATGCCGTAAATGCGTACGATGGAGATGACGAGGTTGAGGAATGTTGTAAATCTACGAGAGTTGATGGAATTGGGTGAGTCTTGCGATCTCACAATATGCACTTTGAAATTCATTGAAATTCCGTTTAAAACGTGACAGTTATCCCGATTAGACTGACACTGAATCAGATTTATACTTGTCATATAACGAGTAGAGAAAACCGATTAGTTCATGAAAAAATCTTTCGAGATAAAAATTCTAGAGCGTCCATTGAATTTGAGACATTTGCAGCGATAACTGCACTCTGACAGTTGGTCAGAGGCAGCCGAGCAGCTGATAAGGCCTTATTGATTTGAGATAGCAGTTCCTAAGTTTCTCGCTATGACAAGTGAAAAAAAAAAGAACTCGAACGAAATGAGCCGTTGGAATCGGCGTGTTGGAGTGTGAATAATCAAGCCACCCAAGAAATATGCTTTCAAAATGTGTTTAATGACCGATATTTATATTTCGATGTTTCACCCAACGGCAGAAAAGTGAAAGTATCGCATTGAATGTAACGCGTGGTGTCTCAATCGCTTTTTCGTTTTTTCTTTTCCTTTTTTTCGCACACATATCTATCGACACGTCATACTGAAAGAACGGACAATGGCACATGCAATGCAAAACGCTCAGCGAAGGTCGTCTCACGTGCAATAGATGACGTTTGTTAGTCTCACTCTATATCATCTTCGCGCTTTTTTTCTCTTATTTTTTTTTCCCTACATCATTCTCCTCGGGTACACGAAGTGGAACTTTGGAGCTGAAGTGCAGCTGGAAGGACGCGTCAGTCGGAATGCGAACGCGAATGATTCTAGAGTAGTTTGGACAGTTGGATAGAGTGCGGTCAACGAGTGGACTTGATTCATCTGATATGCGTTGCCATGCATAATTGAAGATTTATAGCTAACAGCGAGCAGATAAGACAACAAGCTCTTTGTGATAAGTTGCATTCACTTTGTCTCTCTGGTCTCTAGATCGAATGTCGTGGGATTTATTGGAAATAATTTTTTAAAACCTCAGGCATCTCTGTGGTTGAAGGTGGGGGAGGGGGAGCAAATTCCTTAGCTATCTCATCGCTAAACCGATTATTCGAATTCGATTTGCGGTATCTGGCGCAAAGAGTGGGAGAAGTGTAACTCGGTGTCACAGTAACGACTAGTGGGAGTTCACTGGGATTTATCGTCAACATTAGAGTCTCGTCTACACATTGTGAATGACTGAAAGTACCGGAAAATGGTCTGGGACGATGGGTTATCGGTGAGGGAAGTGAACGAGGAGAAGAAAAAAACAGCCAAGTTTCCGTCGAGGGAGAGAAATTTTGCGGTGAGACGACGTGGACCTAGACGAACTGTTTCAGTACGAGAAAGTGGAGTATCGCTTTGTGATAATATGAGCGGTGACGTTAATTTTTGTCGGTCTTGCTGTAATCCCCAGCCGCCTACCGTGTAAGAAAATATTTTTTTTACTTCTGTAGAAAAGAAAAAAAAAACGATGAGAGATAAAGAGGGAATAACTCATCACCCACTTCCCTCATCGCGTCACTGGTAGTACAAGGCTATGAACCATTTGATGAGTCATTAAGACATTAAACTGTGATTCAAGTCGAAACAGAAGGTCCTGTCAGTGCGAGCAAAGAGTAAACATTCATCGGAAAGTGAATGTTTTATACTGCGGCATAAAAGTCGGTGAAACGGCTATCGAAATGAATGATTGACATCATTCACCAGGCCTGTCATATAACTGAATATTTTTAAAATGAGATAGGGTGAAAAAAGTGTCCCGACAACATCTGGAAGCCCTACGATCACTTTTACAGTATTCTGTTTACGTAGAAATAAAAATTCACCTTATTTTAAGATTTTGCCATAACAACTCTCAAAATAAAGATTCATTTTATTTTCGTGTAGTTGTTTTTTTTTTACTTTTTTTTTTCGTGTAACCTGAGGTACGGTGCCCTTTACCTATTAGTATTGCTGAATGAACGAGCGGGTTGGGATTATTTTCTCAGTCTCTCGTAAATCACAACAGCAACTACAGAAACTTGAAATCAAGCCCAGACCGAGAAAATGGTTTATGAGCCATACCATCCTCTCATCTCATGATAATAAATTTCTAAATATACCCTCAAATATTCGGTAACCACATCCCATTGATGAGGCATTAGATGATCTAAATTGTCATCAGAAGTTTAAACTTCCACGTGACAAATTCCTATTCTAGCCTAACCACTGGGAATAATTTATATTAATCAATGGAAATAAACAAAGTAACATTAACAGAGGAAGTGACACTATTCAATTGGCGTTCATCAAGGCGTGCAATGAATATGAAATTTAACCCAACTCGCCCTTCAGTCAACACCGCAAACCACTCGTGCTTTCCACTGTCAAGGCAATCGTCGAGAAGTTCACGGGGACTTGTGGATTAACGATATGACAGACCAAAACAGCTTATGAATGGATTTATAGCATCTCCATCGGCTAAAATAATTCTCGACCCCTAACTACAAATTTTCGTTGCTCCACATGCTATACTGGGAGTCTTTTGAACATTGGAGGGAACGAACCGTCAAGTCTCTGCCAAACAGCCATCACGTCATGTCATAATCCCCACCTTGGCCTTACAACTACGCCGAGATTTTCAGCTCATCGCTTTCATGTGTGAACGGAACTACCCGAGCCTCTCAACTTCTCACTCCTCTTATTAACAAACTTATTAGATTCAGTCTAACTTACGTAAACCCAGCGTGCACCATCCACCAGTTCCAGTCTCCAGAAAAAATTATTCCAAGGTCGTTATCTCCACTGCTGCCCTGTCATACCGAAATTCCGGTTGCCATCACCATCTCCTGCATTTCCATTGAAATTTGCGTGCATCAGCTGTCGGAGCTGCCATTCAGTCACTGCAACAAAAAAAAATTAATTGTTTAATTTTCAGCATGCAACTGTGATTTTGACAGGAGCAGGTGAATTTGAGGAGAAATTTAGCTCCGAGTTTCGTTCCCTGTGAGAAACAAAAATAGGAAATGGGGGAAAAATGATAATTTATCTAAAAACTGCAGAGATGACACCGCGTGTCGTGAGTTTTAACATCGAAGCGCGTGCGCGTCTTTAGCCCACAGGTTTTCCGTGTGTATAGGTATTCCAATCTACGTTGTGGCGGTATGGCGCCAGTTTGAAGTAAACTCCTTCTGCGGATGCACTCTTTGATATTTCGTAAATCCCATTGTAACCTAGATCAAGTACCATCGCCCGAGCTAGTGATTAAATTTTGCATAATGTCTGATTAATCGCACAGTGGCAGTGTCAAGCGGTTAAATCGGTCTGTCAGAGGTGTGAGTGGGTGAAGCTTTCTCAAAAGATGCAATATGCATGAAATTTTTCATTGTCATAAATCACCGATGGAACGTTTAATAATTGTTGATTAATCAGGGTGATTTATCGTGGAGTGAAATAAATGTTACTGAACAAGTGCGAAACTATTTTAAACGCTGACTATTACAGTCTCTTCGTACATCGAGTATTTATCTAATTAATAGCCATTAGCCAGAGCTACCGATCCCCCTTGTTCCATTACCGTACAGCAGATAGACACTAAAGTGAGAAACGTAGGAGGTAACGTGGCCTCTTTTGATAACACCTGCGCGATATTCCTCGTGTCATTCTCAAGTTTTTGCATGAAATTATATTTATTGTTTCACCGTCAAGTGTATTCTTACATTTAATCAAATGGCCTGCTTTTATTTTTAACCCCCAACGAGAAGTGAAAAAAGGTCATTGGTAATTCTGAAATACAAAGAGCTCTATCTCACATGTCAGATGTATCAATGATAATTCACCCGGGGAACATCGTAAGGCACTCCAATTTTATTGAGTTGAAGTAAATGTATATCTGAGGGCGTTGGATCTTCACATTTCATTCCAAGGTCGTTACTTAACAATTTCCTAGAAGGAAAGAATTTATCGAAATTGATTGGCTGTTTAATTCAATCTCTTTGATGTCATCCCACCAGTTATAAATCGATTAATCAAACTTTTTTTAAATTTTTTCTTGTGCTGAGTAAATCCTTATTGTGAAAAGTAGTTTTTTTTTGCCCCAGTGTAGAGGAGTGAATACGATGAGAGACGGTAGTGTCGAGACTATTAGAAAAATATAATGAAAATAGAGAGAGAAAAATGTTGATGTGAGGAATAGAATTATTCACACTGAACGGTCGACTGCAGAGGCGTCATACGACGCCAATCCTATTGTCAGGAGCAGGCACAAGAATGAGCCCAAAGGGTCAGGGTATTCAGGATTCACCAAAGATGGAGGTGAGGGTGTCCTGTGTTGCTTCACCAGGCGGTGAGCCACAAGGCATACGTGTAAAAATTCCCGAGCCAAAAAAAAGACCGGTTAGTCCACCCTACTGTCGCGACACGATGCGCACAAGGTGTCCTTCTGTTCCTGAAAAGGATTTATACAGGAAAACATCGTCACTCGATCGTCGTGAAAGGTATACGACCTTGTCTGGTGCTGAAATAAAGCAGGGAGCTAAATCGGCAGACGGTTTACCAAGGAGCAGGAGAAATCCAATGTTGGATAGAAAAAATCGTTTTCCAACGATATCAGGGGCTGAATTGAGAAGAGGTGTTACCATTGGTAAATGTCACCTCGATGAAGGGCTTGATCTCACTCTGGCACCTTGGCCTGGTATGAAATGGGCCTGTGTAAGGGTTCTACATCTTTACTGTAAGGTCTTCGATCAATTTGAGCTATTCGAGCTCATTGTTAGGTAATGAAAAATTGCAACCAAGAGAAATAGAATTAAGTCAAAGATATTGCACAATCGTTTCAAAGCATCTAGTTTTAATTTGCCCGCAATGTTTACCGTAAATACATGAACGTGCTTTATTACCCTGCAAATCGGATTACTCTCATTTAGAATATAGATCCGGTTGAAAGGGCGCAGCCATTTGTGCCATGCCCCCCTTGCACATAATACCACTTCTAGTTATTATCTAATCGATACTACATCAGTCTTTATCTATTTATTCTTCCCTTTTCCGAGAAGCTGAGATATATCTGCCACGAACTTTTCGTTATTAATTTCAAGACTTTTAATTAATCTTAACTCTCACTGGGATCGTTTAAGGATCGAGGGGGGACCCCTTTGGAACTCTCATCAACTCTCTCTCGAAAATTTCAATTGAGGTGTCGACATTACAGACTTACCCCCAATCCCCTTTGAACGGGTGTTAAACCTCATTAAATAGTGCCACCCCTGGGACAATTCCCTGAGCTATCGTACAGAGGAAATCTGGATATAACGAGTTCTCTGGGGAACATTAACATTTCCCTTTTATACATCCATGAAGTCATTGCAAATGTTCTCTTTAACGTAGTACCCTCGAAATATTTTCATCATGGGAATAAAAAATCAAGACTTCAATTAATTAATGAGGAAATAAATTGCCTTGACATTATCGAGGTAAGATGAATTTCCGGGGAATATAATTACGATGTATCCCTTGGCTTAATGTCCGCGTGCGTCATTTAAAATATGTAAAGAGAAAGGAATGATGTCGGGCGATGTTCCAGACTTTTGATAGACTTATTGATATTATGCTCCCACTGTGTTGTAATTTTCCTCGACAAAAAATGAGCCTCACAATCTCACGAGGGACTAAAATATATTTACAACACCACGTGTCCGGTGAGTGACAGGTGCCCCCAGAAATCCATCAACAAGTGTCGGAATCTTTAGTGCCGATTACTTTTCGGTAAATGAAGGTGGAGGTAAATTAATCCTTCCAGATGATCCATATCTCATGGACAAAGAAAAAAAAAATAGAAATTGGTCCGTTAAAATGATTTGTGCGATCGAATCATTCTAGTCCCACGAGTTTTCATTAGATTAAATCCGATAGAAGGTCGCACCCGGTAGCATTTAATGCATTTTGTTGATGAATCTCGATAAAATCTGAGATAAATATCCTGGGTAGTGCGTGCCGAGGGGATCCCCTCCGAGACCCTAATATTCCCAAAATAAAAGCACAACATTGTATGCGCTGGCTAAAAATAAGGGAGGAAAAATATCGCAACCACCAATGGCGTCCGAGATAAATTTTTATGAGAGAGCGGTAACGCCTAATGAAAGGTGCACAAGTAAATATTGATCACTACCCTATAAAGCGGTCTGTAATTTCCACGAGCCATCACCGACTATTTGGTTGAATTGAATCGATAAATAATGACGTGGATGATCTGAAAAATTTCCAGGAAAAATTGCACGAGCTGTAAATGTCCAAAGGAAGCCCACGATGTGTGTCACGAGGAGTGGGTGTCGGTACGGGCACGTTTGGGCCTCAAAGGCGATGGGACGAACAATTACGTTGGCTTCGAACCACGTGAAAGGGGACTGGCATGGGCACCACCAGGTCTACCACCAAACAAGGTGATCAACTCACTCAATTAACTCTCTTAATTCATCCTAATTTTCAACCTAGTCACTGCCTTCCATAAACGTGCACGAGGCATCCTCCAAATCAAATAATCCAAATAACGGCTAAACCAAAAGGTTTTTGCTAAAAACATTTGACATCACGAGTCTGAAAATAAATTTCCTTTCTTTTTGGCTGCAAATAATCAAAAGAACCGGCCCCCACGCATCGCGATGGTACACTAAACAAAACGACAACCGTTTAAATAGAACATCAAAAGATTTTTCGCTGCACGAACTCCCCCGCTGAATACCCCAAACACGTGACTCTGGGATTTTTTTAGTAAACATTTGATAAATTGGTTAATGAAAGAACGCGTTAAAAAAATTTTTCGGGGATAAACGAATGCACGATGTGTTCACCCGACTGGCTCTTGGACTCCCGCCAGAGTTCAATATATCGAAAATACGTCATAACTCGAGTGTAATGTGCATGTGACACCGTAATGACTACCGCAAAGCTACGGTCTTTTATCGCCAATAATTCTATTTAGCCTCAACGATATTAATGACCATGTGCACTACCGCAATTTGATAATTTACGATTGTTAATGCCCGATCTGGTTGAGTGGTAGTACCAGCTCCATGCCAAATAATCAATCTCAATTTTTTAACGTAAACACAACGATTGGAATGAGTGATAATAACGATGAATAATACGAGTGCTGGTTGCCAGGTGGAGGAGTACTTCTCAATGTTACCAGAAATATCAGTACCGAGACTTGGTACTCAGGGGGAGCGTCACAGGGATCGCCAGTTGTCGACCCAATTACCAAAACAGGATTTAGCAAGGGCATACTGCAGACACCTGGATCCTCAGCATTCAGCAAGTGCTGATGACTTTATGGCAGCTAGAAATGAGATTGCACTTGACATAGGAACTGTTCAAGAAGTCTTCGAAAGAAATCAAGTGAGTTGGATTGGTTGGAGTGATGATCCAAAAGCAAAAGCCCAAAAATTCGCGGACATGCCATGAAATGAGATAATCTTGATGATAACGATATGAATTATTTCAGGAATGTGGTGCCTGCCACGAACCCCTGAAGTACGGGAGCCTGGTGGTAATGGCCAGTAAACGCGGACAACTTTATCACCCCGTGTGCTTTAAATGTACACATTGCGACGAATTGCTCGTTGATCTAGCGTATTGTGTTCATGACGATACATTGTACTGCGAGAGGCACTACGCCGAGGAGCTCAAGCCAAGATGTGCAGCTTGTGATGAGGTAATTTATCATTGATTCCATCATTAAATCGCTATAATACGTCCCAAAGATCATTGCACATAAATTTGATATCATGCGAGGGATAATTTAGGGGGATGATGCCAGTAGAGGTCAGACTCGTCTGATTATCTCTTGACTGAAACTCCTCCCTGAATTATCCATTGCTTGAGCTCTTCTCTATCGGCCTCAACTGGAATCATCACTGCTTTTTCAATCCTCCGAATGGAGCGCTTGAATCTCACACTATTAATAAAAAGATAACTTCGAAATTTGTAAGACTTCAACATCGAATGTACCTTATTAAATTTGGCAGCGGAAAATTGCTGAATTTTTGGAAAACCTATAGTAATTTCTATGTAAAGAACAAACGAGAATATTCAATTATTTTTCCTAGCCTTTACAAGAAACGCAACTCCTACCCACTGTTTACCCCGAATAAATATTTGTTATTTGCCCTGCGTTTTTTTTTTTTCAAAAAAAATTATCCTACGAGGCCATCGGCTTGTGTACTCGTCTCGTAAAAACGGAAATGGCATTGCGGACAACGCGAGGTGCAAATTCTAGATTGCCTTCGGTTCAGCGAGAATTAGAAAAACATCTCGAAATATCAGTGGAATTATGTGAATAATAAAGCAATGTCGTGGTTAACTAGTTTGTCGCGGTCGTCTGACGGATCTGCAAGTGGGCCACATACGGTCTTTATTTAGATTGTTCTAAAATAAAATTTAGGGGATCGAGAGATGAGAAACTGCGGAATATCTCACCAATCTCCTGAGCTCCAGGGACAAATGCTTTATGCATCATGAGACGGGACTTTTCTCATTTATTCGGCTCATCGATTGAAGCTTTTCCCACTTGTGGTTACGTTTTTATTTTTTATTTCTCTCCCCCGCCCCTCACCTTTCCTCACCCCGCTAACGGTAATCTATCTTCCAATTTCCGGGGAAAATTGGCGGCTTGGTTTTGATCCAAAAGGAAATTCTACTACCTTCCGTTCAACATCAAATACTTGCCTCGGTAATATCTATTTTGAATTCTACATATTCCCACCACATGCGGAATACTCTGATCCATCCAGAGCCGCTTCTTTTGCCGATTATTTAGAGCCAGTCATCGAAAAGTCTCTCAACAAATACCGAGTCCATTAAATCTTTCATACCACTAATTTTATTTATTTGACACTTCGGTAAGTTCTTAGATTCATTGAATCGGCCAAAAGCTTTACCATTTCCTTTAATTATCCATTTATCCCGAGAAGTACCGATTGAATTCCCCACAGAAAACGCCTCATGATATTTCCCATTAAATAAAAAAGCATGCAAACTTTTTTGTCAGCTTTTGTCGGCGCATACCTCAGTCACTTAAAATCGACAGTTTATTGGCGAATAAAAATAGATCATCGGAATAAAAATGGGGCATTCCACCCACTTACATCCATTAATCTTGTCAAAAAATTCAAACACATGGTGAAAATATAGAATTTCCACTGTGCAGTCGGATAATTCAAACGGTTCTATTGCACTCGAGATAAACTAAATATTTGATTTGCCTTCTGAAATTGTTTCGTTAAACAAGCGTGATTTTACAACACGGAATCCTAACACCTGGTACTGTGTGTTACCGTGTCAAGGACGAGTCAATGCGGAAAAAAGGGGTTTGCACTGTTCACGTGATGAGATCGCGTGTAAAGGGACTTTGGGGTCAAGTGGTTTTAAACTGGAAGAAATAAAAATCTGTTGGGTTCGTTTACACTGGATTTTTTTTTCTAATTTCCATTAACGATATCACGTGAATTCCCAATTCAACTCAATTTCAGAATTCAATTGCACGGTAAAATTGCTGAAAGTTCATGTCAAAATTGGTTTTCACGTTGAAAAATTGACAGGAGCATGTGTTCTTGTAATGAATAAATCCGCTTGGTCGACAGTATTTTTTTCTGTGAGTTTGGCACGGAAATAATTGAGTTGGATGGTGTTGGATATCTCATAGCTAATGCTAAGGGTTGCGAGTACAACGAGCCACACATTCTTGGTATTTGCACTTGACCATTATACCACCAATGTCGCATGCCGGTTTTCCAATTATTTATTTCGAGAATCGAGCGGATGGTGTCAATTCTAATAAATCGAAATGGAAAAGAGGATCACTATAATGGCAGTTCGATGAAAAAAAAAACAGTCGGAGGATAATCGAGTTTTAAAGAGGACGTGTCAATTATGTCGAAAGGATATTTAGGATGAACCTTCCCTGATTTTTCAACCTGTCTCAAGTGATTTTGTTTGAGCCGAGTTATTTCCTACCCTCGACCTGAGTGGATTACAAATATAATTCTTATCGCGAGTTCGATAGATTCTCTCCCCGTTGAAAACCGTCTGCCCAATATCTGGCGTAAAGCCAGATTTTTCGTACCGAGCGCAAAAGCGCGTATGGATGATGATCGTCTGACGTCGACACGTAACCGATGATGAAGTAACCGAAAATAAAATACTATCCCAACGCCCTAGCGAACATTCATTCGTACCGGTTGCCCGACAATACGATTAAACGACTCAGGAATTCGATACTCTCTCTGAATGATCAAAGCCAAACAGCCAAGTTATTTCGAGAACTTGGTATTGCCGTTGAAGATCTGTCGCAGCGGATAAATGAAACATTCTGTTCAACAAAGTTCACCTGATTGAAGGAACTGCTCCTCCGACACGCACACAACATCAAAGAGAAAAGTATGAGTTGTCAGAATGAATTCGATTGTACACGTAAAAGTCTTTTGGAACACGGTCACGAGATTGACAGCTGCCAAGCCTCGTAACCCATTAATTAATTCGGTAAATTATCGATTGACTTGTGGTCGTAGCCTTAAGGACATTTGCTCATTCAGGGACACCCTAATTTTAGCGGATAGCCCCGGGATGTGCGTTTGGCCCCGTGTCATCGTCATCATCTAGCCGAAATACGCAATCGTAATACTGACAGAGTGGAGACCTGTGTAGCCCAGTTATACATTCGATCTGACTTTGTGAAGGAACAAAACTCAAATCCAAATCAGTTGTGGCTCGTGACTTATATTAACCGGGTGCAACCGGCCTAAAAACTAATTACTAGGTGATGGAAAATGATTGACAATTGAATCTCGAATAATGACGAGAGGAGGATGATGGGGATGGTGTTTCGTTGGGAATTGGCGCTGGTAGCGATGCTCGCTAAATCATGAAATAGCTCATAAAGCTGTGTTGGAATTATCTAAAGTCCGTCTGAAGATGTGGGTGTAGACGACTTACGCAATTCAGCACCTGTGTCAACGTGCTTTTTCCACTCAATCATGTGAAGTTACAACCGGGCATTCATAATTTTCCATCAATTACAATTAATGAAGTTGATTAATTCCAAAAAATGGGCCTGATGCTGTCCATTCTCGTTGGTTGCGTGGGTGTCATTGAGCTGCTGACTGCTCTGAAACAGGTAACCACTGATGCTGGAGCTTCACCAGCTCCATGTCTGTCCTATCATGACTCCGTCATCGAGACCCCGAGCTTTCATGATTCAATATGCGGAATTACCCACTCGGGGGACATCAGGATGCCCCGAAGTGCGAGAAATAAACTGGAGAATCTTCACGAGTATAGTATTAGAGTAAGAAGTGAACTGAGATGTCATGGTTATGGGGATGGCTCGACCCTTTCAGAAATCAGCAGTCGAGATGCCCTGGGATTGTCCCGACCAGATTCCCGTCTCAGCATGGACTTTGATCATGACGTAATCGAGGGTGAAGTCCAACAGACACTTGATGGCGGTGACAAATCCGTTGAAGAGGTCATCAGACCAGAGTGTCCTCTGACCCTGACATCAGTATTACCTCAGAAGCCTTCAGCTTCGCATTCTTCTACTGAATTCACTGGATCATTCAATGATTCAGAGGACGATTTGGATAGCAAAGAGTGTTTCGACTGTCAAGATGATGATCGTAATTACTCGTCCTCAGCGAGATCTTCACTAGAAGAACATGCGGAAATAACCAGAAGACTGCGTAAGAAAAGAGTGAAGAAGAGCGAACCGAAATCAATGGATTTACTTATGGACACTATTCTGCTTCAGGGAGATCTTCTGAATAGCGAAGAGACTCGCATGATTCATTCTGAGAAATTCGAGGGATTGTCTTCGTCCCATAAACGTCCGAGAGCCCAGAAAAGCGGAAGTGCGGTTTTACGAAAGCCAACGAGACTGAAATCGAGGAATGCCGAGATCAGTAAATCAGCTGAAAATCTTTCCCGAAAGGAAACAAAACGTCAGCGTGATCCCGATCGGAGGAAATCAGATATTTCGGTGCAGACGCTGGGAAATTATTCTTTCCGAGACGAATGGACCAATACATCACCGACTGACAGTGAGGGGTCGATATCGGCGAGTAGATCAAGTGTTTCCGTCCACGTGCAAACGAATTTTGACGGAGACGATGAATTCACGTTCGAGGCACTTCGATCCAAGGGCATAAGGGATATTGGATTGAAACAGAGGAACGGTAGAAAATCATTCCGGAGTAAACGTTTTCCAAAGTCACGCTCACTCGATGATCCAACTGTCAGTGAGGTGAATTGTCAATATGACCGGAATATTCCATTGTTTGAAGGGCATTGTTCAGACAACCGGAGAGTCCAACCATTTGGCAATTCTGCGGTTGGATTAAACGACGAGTTTTCGCAGTTGTCACTCGATAATGGAGATGAGTCGATCGATGAAGAGTTTTTGGATGCCGAAGATGTGGATCAACTTCGAAATGCACCAATTCAATACTGCATACCCCATAATCAAGAGAGCAACAAAGCGTTTTGGGTAATTTTCGATATTTTTTGTCTTTCTGGTGGAATTTTATTGATTGCATTGGAATTCTATTGTAATTCGTTGGTTTGCCTTTTAATATCATTAGCCACGGTAAATACTGATGGAAACAGACAAAGGGAAAGTACACAATATATCAGGCAATAATGATCACCGTAATTAATTGTTTTGTACTGTTGACGTCAACTCGTGTAGAAAATAATACATTGAAATTTGGCCAATTTCCCCGTGGCTTCATGCAGGAGACAATCAATCGTTGACTCTGTGAGATAATAGTCATGAACGTATAAACTATTGACGCATAAAATTACTCAGTGAGTCAATAGGTTATGAAATATTGTAATTGTACATTCATTGCTCGAATTTCACAGGTGATCCCCTTGATTTTGGGGACACAGGGGACAAATGAGGGATTTATTGGCACAATTGAACCGAATATATGCGGAATCAATGGTCGCTCAATAGAGAATTGCCATTCGGCATTTTTTGGAGATAATATCTCCCCCCAAAAATTCAAAATTCCAGATAAATTGGAAGAAAAGCTCCTTCTGTACCGATTTTCTCTGCCCGAAAACTAGAAACACCTCTCTAAACCACTGTTTAATCTCCACAAAGTCACAACTTCTCCTCCCATAAACGACACGCATTTTGTGGTGCCGTGTGACTCTCAAAAGCGTCACGTGGGGAAGACTAAAATATCAATCTCCCCACGTTAGCGATTTTGGGCTAATCAAGACAAAAAAAAAACCTTCATTCAATCCAGGATTTTTCACCGCTAAAAATCGGCAAATCCATTGAGAGATTTTTTTTTCGTCAATTCAATTTTTAGGGAGAAGTTGAAAAAAATGGAAATGGCGTAGGGCCCCGAGACATTGGTGATGCGTGGAAAATACCGACCCACTTAGCATGGCATTTTCCACGGTGAGTGGTTAAAACTCAACTCGTTTTATTCCCCCATCATCCACCCACTGTGTTTCAACCTCCACCCGACAGATCGTTTGAAAAAACCACCTGCTTGGCACAGTATCAAATCGACGTGTGCTCACCCATCGCTCGTTCATCCTCTCCAGTCCTCCCTTCCCCATTAACCCTCCTATATCGTTGGTGATGTGCGAAAAAATTCCAGTCCACTTGTTTACGCTCGTCCCCAGGCTCACACCAATTTTTTATGACTCCGTTTTATTATTAATCCCCGTAAATAACGATTTTGTAACCCGAGTCAAGTACCGTATAATACCGGGGTCGGGCTATTCTTGCAGGAGGCCGTATAGAATAAGAGAGCAAGGGTGGGGTTGTAATATCAAATCTGGAATTCCTCGAGACACCAGTGGAATGACTTAATTAAGACCACCATCGGCCCAAAAATACATTTGACTACAGAGATCCTCTGGGATTTTAGTCTTTTGACGATTGAAAAAAATTACGTAATGAATTTGATGGATCTGGTGGTTCCATTCGGTTCCATTGGGATGTTAAAAATGAAGAAGCTCTATAATAATCTATGTTCTCCCATTCGGTGGTCAGAGAGAATTCTTGCACCCGGCACACTTGCATCACCCTGACTCCACCACGACTTCTCAAATCCGAGGAAGATGGGTGAAAATTGGGTAGTGGTGGTAAACGCCAGTCTCTCCCAATGGATGAATAACGTAAGAAGAGAGGGTAGAGGTACTATTTTGCGTGACGAGGGGTAATGAGAGGAGGGAGAAAATATTCTGGAGTCGTCGGGACGCCGAAAATAGCGTCCCGATATGAGATGACGCCCAGGTCGGTTTGTTCCTAGATTTCAGTCAGTTCGCAAACTTCGAAAGCAACGCGGTTTGCTCCCGAAAAAAAAGAAAAAGAGAGAAAGAAAAAGAAAAAAAAATTCACCACCCTGTTGAAAAGAGTTAGCCACCCCCGAAGTTCCGGTCCGGCCTGTTGATTGTTTGATACTTCTGTTTGATTTAACTTCATTGAAAGATAATTAAAGACAATGGCGGATGTAGACAGCAGTGTTGTGTTCACCACGGAGCGAAAAACTCGCAAAGTGAAGAAGACGACGAAACGCAGGGAGAGCCACGATCAGAACGCGGAGGTCACGATCACGGAGGTCGACAACACCCCCAACAACCACACCGCCATCGACGAGTATGTGCTGGCTGAAGGCAACACCGTTTTACCCCATTTTTTTCTCCCACAAAAATTACTCCTCCCCCAATTCATCATCCCACGGTGAAAAATTTGTTATTGCAATTGCAACGAATTTTTCACCGTGCATATAAAAATTTGCTTATCCAAATTTGCTTGACATTTCGTGATTTCGAGTAATCGTAAGAGTTAGCGGTTAAAATACCGGGAGATAATAATCGGTCTGACAGCAGCATCAAATTTTCTCAACCAATTCTCAAGTCTATTTGTTCTTATCAATCGTAATTACCGGTTTAACGCATTACCCAAATATACTCAGCCAGCACATACAACATCACTCATTCAAGGTACATATCTGGGGTACACAGCGCGAGAATAATGGCTGACTCAATTACAAATGATTCCCGTGAACAGCTGAATCAGTGATAATAATTTCTATTTTTCTATTTTCATTGTTGCAGTTGATTTTCAGTGGAGAATACACAAAGGCGATGAACAAGGATTGGCACAGCGGCCACTTTTGCTGCTGGCAATGCGACGAATCTCTCACTGGACAACGGTATGTACTACGAGACGAGCATCCGTATTGTATCAAGTGTTACGAGAGCATTTTTGCCAACGGATGCGAAGAGTGCAACAAGATCATCGGCATAGACTCAAAGGTAATTCAATCGATAAAAAAAAAAAAATTAAAAAATCCTATCGAATGAAATAATAGTCGGGGAAAATAAGCCCAATCGTCAGATCACGGATTACAATGGGGATCTCGAGAATCTGGTGGAACGTAATAGTCCGTTAAATCGTGCCAATAACGCGCATAACTCGACAAATCGTACAACATCCTCGGATTCACACGGCACACCGATGCTCCTGGTGTCGACTTACTCACTCCTAGAAATAGAAATTCTTCCCGATGCAAGCACCACGATATCTCCCTCTTTCTCCATTCTGGTGTTATCGCTTATGATTATTTTTGTCGTAACCCACCAACGCACTGAGAAACGAAACACCACAGGCTTTGAATTTTCGTCATCCCCCAGGGCATCACATTTCCGAGCCAAAATAATATAAATGTCGAGTGTCAACAAGAATTATAACCGATGTTGAAATATTCTGGAATAATCTTTTCACGCTGACAATCATGTTAACACGCTATTTGTTATTGTCAACGATTGATGCTCAATGGATTATTTTTTTTTAATGCAGGATCTGTCGTACAAGGACAAGCACTGGCACGAGGCCTGCTTCCTCTGCCACAAGTGCAGGGTTTCCTTGGTGGACAAACAGTTTGGAAGCAAGGTCGACAAGATCTACTGCGGCAATTGCTATGATGCCCAATTTGCAAGCCGTTGCGATGGATGTGGCGAGATCTTCCGCGCTGGTATGTTCCTCATCAAATTTTATCATTAATTTATCGTTAATCTCATCATGACGATTTTTTCAATCATTGATAATTCGATAATTCGATCCGACACCCGGAATTTTTATCTCCAATTTCAACTCGAGAATGGCGTGCCGAATAATTATCACGATCTCATCGACAACACGTTGGTCTATCCCAGCAGTGATGTTCTAGTTATAGTAATGCCGATAGATTTCGCATTCGGTTTTTCTTATTAAGGTAATGGAGTCAAGGCTGACCATCGACTGACCTGGACAATTATCGATATGTCGGGAAGGACTACTCCTACGTTTCATGATTTTTATAAGTTATTTTCAACCGGTTGAAAAAGTGAAAGAAGTCGCTAAATAAAGAATTGATGATTCTGGTGTGTACGGGTACCGGACAATTGTTGTTGGACCAGTGTATACCCATATCAACGAGGAACCGATCTTTTGGGTTTAATGTAGGCCAGGGGCCAGACCAAGGTTGCAGGTCAGAAGTCACTGGAGAATTATACAATCGTGGAAAGTGCATGTTAAAAAAATTATTTCAAACAATTGTCGAAGGGAATTTCATTTGAAAAAAATGATGAACGACTATTACATCAATTGACAACGAGTTACGTAAATGGAATGGTGGAAAAACTAGACTTTTTTCCATGGAAGAACTTTTTCGCGATTCACAGACAAGAGCAAACAGATAAACTCGAAAATTTAAATCGGGATGGCAAAAAGAAGGAAAAACAATCCAGTGCAAAATGGAGTTTCGTTGCACACTGTACAACTCGAAGCTCTCCAGTTCTAAGTATAGTAACGTGAAAAGTTATTGCAGGAAGCGTTGCGCCTGCTCGCAATAGTTTCATTCCAGCCGGGCAACTTGAATTTTCACCGCAGTAAACCAACACCGATTCCATATACTGCATCGGCTTCCTTTCCAGTTCAAAGAAGAACACCAAGAAATCGCTAATTTCCACTACCGAATTCACTATTTTCCTTGAATTAAACCTCAATCAATTTCTAAAGAATAATTACAAGAAAAATAAAAAAATTGAGAGAAAAAATCAAATCACCTCAAGCTTGATAAAATTCTTTAAATACCGCATTTAAAATTGCCGTAAAATTAAAATTATCCGACATAATGACATTGGCGTGTGAAATAATAAAATAGATTTCGCGTGTAATGACGATTCATTGATTTGCCCTGGCGCCGGGTATAAGTGATTTCCAAGAGGATCAATCGATCCCTCAAGTTGATAGATAAACGTCATTACACTGATCGATAACTCCCACCCCAGGATAATCAAACGGCGATCAATTAATGACAATTACAGCGTCGAGACGAGACGGTTAGGAATGAAATCCCTTCCCAGACGGCGTGGCACGCGCAGGGGGAAAAGCCGTAAATGAGGGAGAGAGTAAATGAGTAAAACACGCAATCTTGGGTTGACTGTGTACTAAAGAACGTCAGTAGTGTGAAGCGAAGGATTGTGGTAGGGGCCAGAGAGTACGAGTTCTTTTCAATAAGTATTCAGACGCATCGGCGATCGCACTGACTTCAATTTATGACAAGACGTCTCGATTAATCACCAGGAGGAAAAAAAAAACCACAACAAATTGAGTGAATAAGCGAGTGATAATAATTACAAGTGAATTCCCCGTGACTGATTTAAAAAAATGGCAACGGAAGCTTTGAGGGAGCGTTTGTCGAGCAATTTGCGATTGACGACGAAAACTGTCGGCGAGGAGAGGATCAAAAGGGCCAAGGAAAAGGATGAGGATGTCGCGGTATTCAGCATGGTACCACTCGAGGGTGATTCCAAGTTTCGATGCTATTTGGGGAGGGAGTGCAGAATGGGGGATTGCAAAAAGGCACTTCCAGGTGATTTAACTGTTATTTCTTCCGATGGAATTCTCCTCAGGATGAGGGCCACTCACACCTCAAATCACGGTGTCAATACCTGAGTCAAATCTATTCGAAAATCGATTTTTCCTTGTGCATTGACACGAAATCATTGAGTAGAAATAGTTGAAATAGTTGAAATATTTGAAATAGTTGGAATAATTCAAATATAATTTTGAATTGGCGGTGTAATTGAATGAAAAGTGGTTACACGATTGAGAATATTTTTTCACGTAAACATATTTCCGAGGCAAGGGATATGTGGGCCGAGGTAGTGCGCTCATAATACGTCACGAAAAACCGGTCGGTTTGGAGTTGATCATAGAGACATGACCTTATCGGGAGTACTTGGCTCGGGTGCTTTGCCGTATATGCCATGTTCAAAGACTCCGTAATGTGTGTTATGATGAATATTATCAACTCAGTTAATAACATGTTTATCAAAGAGAATCTTGGTTTACTCACTTATCCTCACACGTCTCAATCCTGATGGATAAATTAGCCTTGACTCCATGGGTGGAGTACAGCTGACCTTTAACTATCAGTTTGCCTATTGAATTTCATTCTAATTGATCCACAAGGTGGACAGTAATATTGTAGGGCTTTCAATCGAGTTTGGGAGAGGTCAAGACGATTTTTTTTTCATCATGTATTTATAAATCTGACGCGTTACGGACTCTCCATCGCCGGAGGCTATTATATTATTGGGAATAAATTCGAGATCTTTCTGGCCCGTGAATAAATAATCTTGATGATTTATCGATCAAATTCTAGAATTATATGGAACGATTGACGTGAATCGTCGCTGATCTATTTGTCGTGAGTGGAATAGTCCAATTGTATCGATTGTTCGATTAATTCCGCGAACCGATCGAAATGAAATTCATCGAGAGAACATTCGGGGGGCATAGGGTTGCGAAAGAGGGCCTTGAGGTCCCATCCAAGTTTATACATATACGGATATAACTGATATATCGATTGGACAGTGACATCACGATTTTCTGACTCACGTTTTGATAAAAAATCATTAAAAATTCACCGATCCTAGCTTCCGATACGATTTTAATTCGCTCCGTTGATTGATTTGGCGACAATTAACAGCCGGAAAATTCAAGCGTTAGATCATCGTTGGTATTGGAATACCCGTTGATAATAATTCATATCTCATCCGAGGCGTAAAAAATAATGAAGGCTAAGGAGCACTCAAAGACGCGCTTCAACGCCTACGAAAAAAAAAAATCTAGGAAATGCTGAATTACGAGTTTCTGACTCATTTGGTGGCTCTTGAAATTTATTAGCCAAATGATGTAATGAAGAACCGTCGGTTTATTATTATGGAAATACGCGGGTATCAATAATCTTTATCAATCAGATCCAAATCATAATGAGAGAAATGATGTGAAATCGATAATCATCTCGAGCATTTGCAGAGAATAGAAATAACGATAAAAATACGAAAGTTTTTCCTCCACAATTCTACAGAGAGAGCCCAAAAATGGCCGATGATCTCCATCGGTGACTGAGAAAAAAAAAACATCGCCCACATACGCACAATATGACGTACACGATTACCATAACCAGTTGATAGATACATTGAGTGGCTTTCAGCGCGAGATAAAAACACAATGGGCTGGAGAAATCGATGATTAGAATTATGCATTCATCAGGTCATCAAGAGGAGTGTGAAAAACTTTCCATGTGGGAATTTCCACATAAAATCAAGTACCCAGAGAGTTGAGAGGCCATTTTAAAGCTTATGCTGAGCTTATATCATGATTTGAGGGTAAAGAAGCGTAACTGGAGGGCTTGTACGCGTGAAGGAAATAACAAAAAAAAAAATCCCCGTCATCACGCTGATACGATGTTATTGGGCTGTTACAGGTACGAAGAAAATGGAGTACAAGACCAGGCAGTGGCATGAAAAGTGCTTCTGCTGCGTCGTATGCAAGAACCCCATCGGATTAAAGAGCTTCATCCCACGTGAGCAGGAGATTTACTGCGCTGGCTGCTATGAGGATAAGTTTGCCACCCGTTGTGTCAAGTGTAACAAGGTAAAAAAAAAAATTCTCTCCTTCCCTCCATCCCTACTGCTCCTAATTGATAAAATTAATTACTCGTGTAAATTGGTGTTACATCAAGATCTAAATATTGATTCTCATCCCCAGATTATAACCAGCGGTGGTGTTACATACAAAAACGAGCCGTGGCATAGAGATTGCTTTACTTGCACCCACTGCAACAATTCTCTTGCTGGACAGCGATTCACTTCGCGCGACGATAAGCCCTACTGTGCCGAGTGCTTTGGCGAGCTATTTGCCAAGAGGTGTACCTCCTGCGCAAAACCAATTACTGGTTTGTTTAAAATAATTCCCTACACCAAAGTAACCTGATGGAATTGATGGAAAATCATGGTGAAATATCCCTAACAAATTATTTGTAACGACAGGTATCGGTGGCACTCGTTTCATCTCATTCGAGGACAGACACTGGCACAATGATTGCTTTATCTGCGCTGGATGCAAAACATCATTGGTTGGACGTGGTTTTATAACCGATGCCGAAGACATTATCTGCCCAGAGTGCGCCAAGGCAAAGCTCACGACCGAATGATTCAATGAAAAACGAAAGAACAAATTGCCCTCCCCCAACATTAAAGAGTCAAAAAGCTTTTAAATATTATTTCATAATCTCGCTACGATTGATATTTGTTTGATTAACTATTCCTCACTCATCTTCCTAGTGAATTGACAGGAAAATAAAGGAAAGAGGGGAGCAGTTGCTCCTCCAATCGTAGCGATATTAGTCATTTACTATTGTAATAGTCATTTGTAATTTCGACTTTTCCCTATGACGTGTTAGATGTGTAATGTTAATGCCTCGGCTGCAGCTCTATCGGAGAGTGTCACGAGCATTGTCTCGGATAGAGCTGCGGTAGATGGCTGTTGTATTGACTATTCAACGTGCGATAAATGAGCAGTCATAATAATTCTCATTAAAAGATAATATGGGAGCTAAAATCACCCGCAGATGCCTTAAAAAGTATATATAGACAAAATATATATATCAAAATGTCGATGAGAGTGAGATGTTGATGAGATTAGTGTGATGTTGTTAATTTAAAATTTCCTCATATTTTTTTCCCTTATTCTCTCCTATTTTTATCTCGTTTTCTTTGTTTTTTCTGCTTTTTTTGTAATCGAAGATCGTCAGGTGATTCGATCAGTACGAGTTAAATCAAGTTTTGTTTTTTTTTTGCCGACGGCAAAAAATACTGAGATTTTATACGCAACAAGAGACGAAATAATCTCGTTATATTTCTACTTGATTGACTCATTCACTCATCGACGTGTGTTTTCCATGAAATTCGCGGCGTGCATGCTTTATCTCGTTTGAAAGAGAGAAAATAAAAATAATTGCGTGAACAATGCACCATCATATACTTTTTTTAAAATCTCTCAATCATGTTTAAATGCAGCCACGGGAATTTATTTATTATGATTTTGCTCATTGTTTTTCAGTTTGTTTTTTTTTTCTTCGAATGTGATCACCAATAGCATTGGAATAATTCACGGTAAAATCCCAGAGGAAAATGAGTCGAATTCCGAAAGAGGAATGATATGAAAATATGAGAAAAATAGGGGATTTACCCGCTTCAATGCACTACACACAGACACGGAATTCAATTATATCATTGAAACAATAAATATGGATTTACGCACGAGTGATCACTCGTTTCTCCATCCCCTCCTCATTCCTCCCCCCACAATTCCTTTTCCTCTTTATAGTACCAATGAAATTTGTGGCCTTATTCAAATAATTATACAAACACCGAACCCCGAGCAAACTAACGTTTTGAATAATATTGTTAGTACGAAATGTTATCTGAATTTGTAATACAGGTGAATTAATATAAATATTTAACGCAGAGTTAATAAAATCTGTTCTACCCCGTCGTTTGTATTCTAACTCCCTGAAATCATTGAGGGATTTAATTCTATCTCATTATTACGCCTCAATTGCCCGAAGTAATGGCATTCCCTGGGAAAATTCCCTCTGTATCGATAATTCAGAGTGAACTACCCCACGCCAGATGTCGCCATGAAATATTTCCTCCACAAGAACTGCATCAACCCCCCGATCAGCTGTTCGATGCTAATATTAAAGAAAGCACCGTATGTTTGTTGTGTTTTATCCCCGAAAGATTTAAAGAGAGAAGATATTATCGTAACAGTGAAAGTAAAACATGTGGATATTAAGATTAATAAACAATCGTATGGATATTTTGTCAATTAGCGTTTTGTGTCGTCTGTGATATCGAACAATCGGATTTTCAGGGGGTGTTAATGAATTCTGATGGATCTGGCGATTATCCTGCAGGAAAGGTAAGTGCTAATTGTCATTTACCATTGCAATGAGTGGCTAGTGACGTAGCCCTCGGCTGAAGAATAATTTCCATGATTTTTCTCAAATTTACAGTATTTTTTTCGTCGTGTATGAGAAACAAGACGATATGTCAATATTTTTCATTAAAAAAATTCCTGAATAAATAGTCATTACTCGATGAGACCGGGGGAATGAAAAAAACAAACCGATGAATGTGTTATTTGAACTGATTGTACGAAACCGCGTAAAGGTGCAATCAACAGGCATAAATTAATGAGCGCGGCTGTGAGAACAATCGATATTCATTGTTGCAACGAGCATTTGGAGATGTTAATTCACCGAGAGGTGACAATTCGCAATAAACAAGAGCGGTTACCGGGATAAATGGAATAAAGTTTGGCACAACAGTGCAAAGACACTGAAGCGTATCCTGGTTAAAGTCCATCACCATTAACAACGTAAGAGCCCGAAGGATCAGTGAGCCTGAAATCCCATTAAGTCCCAGACTTTTTTCTACCCTTTGGTAATCTCAATGCTTGTCAATCGTTGATCCAACTCACGCATCCGTTGGACTTTTAGCGGATTACCCGTTGGTAGCAGTGAGGAAGAGAGAAAAAAATAATGGAGTAAAAGAGAATGAGGGGATAGAGGGATATGGTTAAAACGTGAGAATTTTTTGGAATGCCAATATCCCTTTACCCCCGAACCCCTCAGGATTTTTAACGTGTACGTCACATTCCGGGTCTAATGAAACTCGATGATATTTCATGTCTCCCCTGTGAGTTTAAAGAATTCAATTAAAATATGAATGCAAATGCTGATGGATTTTTGTGAAGGAGGGGATCGTCGGGTCGGGGCCTGGGATTCTTGAATTCACACGGAGGTAATTCCCGGTGGAATCCAAGACGCAATGATCCAAGCCCCCATCGATCCTCGATTTTTATCTATTTTTTAACAGATGAAAAATCTGGAATCCGTCACCCCTCCAAGTCAAGTGAAATCGATATTGGAAATTGGTCGTCGTCCTGACTCTTCCGCAAACCTCGCGTGTGCCACAACCCCGGAGCATCTCCAGGAGTTGCCATCGGAGTCGTGTGCCGGAATCTCGAGAGCGTCTCTTTAAATAATCGAGAGGCTATCCATTGGAGCGTTTTAAACGGCTGCATGCCGTTGACTCAACCTTATTGCAACTTTTAGCCGTGCATTCCACCTCCCTACGGGCTATCCGATCGGGTTTTAAATTTCAAAGCCAAAAGTTAACTCTCCCCAGTGGACTCCTCTTTTTTTTTCACTTTTCAATCACGATTTTGTTGATGTACGTTAAATCTGCTGGAGAAAATCGTCCATCCGAAGAGGCTCTCTAACCCAAAGTCGATGTTCAGTGGAAAATGCGAGAGCGGGTGTCTCAGAGACACTGATCCTTCACTAAGTCCTAATACAACGAGAAAAGTCTTGTCACGCTGGCATGGAGGTAAAGCCTTTGGACATTTCTTTGACGATGTCGTAAAAGTGCACTCGCCATCCGATTCGGCCTATCGATTTTCCACCCCCCCAGCTTATTCAATGTATCTGTCCAGTATATCTATGTTGAATGGTGCACCATCCCCTCGAGCCCTTGGCCCCAGGTACATCTAACTCCTGTTACCTCTTTTTCGGTTGAAAAACGTCGTCCGAATAAGAGCACCCGTCGTTTTAACAGAGTCACGTCAAAGCCGGCTTACATTACCATGCAACCAAAATACTATTGGACAATTCTTTCACGTTCACCCAGTTCTTCTGCCATTCTCTATCATCCTCTATCATCCTCCATCATTTTCTATCCCGGAAGAGCTACTCCGAGGCGTACACAACTCCAGTGCAAACATGAGAATTTGAATAGGGCATCGGTCATCTACCTGAACGTCAGATAAGTTGTCTCATCCATTGAAAATCACAGTCTGCATCATCAATTCAATATCCCAACGCATTATATACTGAACAAATCCACAACCATTGGTGTCTCAAACAATTCCCCGATGTCTGTTAATTCCGCATCTGATACAATACAAATCGCCATGATGCTACCTCAGCTGGTATTCTCATCTCCAATGGCTTTGTTACTCGCAAACAAACGAGGTTTTGACTGCGAAGACAGGACGCGTCTCTCTAAAACAAGTTGCATTTGAGTTGCTTCAAACTCTGAGGGATATCGTCACGGCCAAGTTTCTCGCTATTTCAAGCGCACAGAAGAGAAGACATAAACCGCGACACAATTTTCCCATCGACAAATGTCGATACACTGGGGAGGAAATGACAGTGTCTACTGTTCTACATTGGAAAATACCTCGGTGAAAATGGCAATGCAAGATGCGCGACAGCAGTGCAAAACAGTTAATTCCTCCAAGATTTGTACGTTACACCCATAAATCAGTGGTGCAGAATAGTTTGTGGAATGGTTGGTAAGTAAGACAGTCCAGTCTGCAGTTAGCATATCATTGGGTGGAGATGGGGTAGTTATTCGTCGAGTCAGCAGCAACGAATCTTAATTGTGGAATAGGTTACGGTGTACGATGTACTTGTGCATTACGACATGGTAATGCCATCGTAACAGTGGACTCACCACTGGCATCCTCTTTCTCTCACCTTGCAAACCCACCATTAGAGTTCGTCCAGAAAGCGTTACCATCCTGCCACAATATTGCCGCACACTGGCACTCAGCCAGGTCCTGTAGTCCTATGAATAGTCTCTCCCGCCCTTTCATACGGATACTTTTAATCTGTAGTCTAACTGACGACGAAAAAAAACGGCCCTCGAATCCGGTGGATGAGTTGGTGCTTTCGGGCAAGTTAATAGCAGCTGGTTTCTTCCCTCTGGATAATAATCTTCAAATCCTTGGGGAATTTAACGATATTTGGATGGTTACAAATTTTATTTCAACCGTGATGGATTATGAATTACGATATCGTCGGGTGTTTACCAGTGCCACTGGAGGTATTGGTAATTCATGTATTTTCGAGTGGATCAATAACCCCCGGATTATCCAAGCTGGTTCACTGTCTACGCTCGGTGTACCGTCGTGTGGCGAATACTTAGTTAACCACATGAAAATATGGTATTGCATTGTATAACCAGAGCCATTGATATTGCCCCTTCGCTATCTATTGATAATAGTATACCTCATTGAGGGTAGAAACCATGAATTTTGTCCAGAGACAGTATGACCAAGGGATACCAGCTGAACTACATCACTGACTATTCAGTGGTCAATGGATCCCATCAACTCGAATGAATTGCATTATGGCATAACCGTGACTCAGGATAAACGAATTCATTAATCGTGATCATGATTATAAGTGATGCTCACCATCAAAATATTTGAATTAGTGAATTCTGATAGTTTCCAGAGCAACAGCGGATTTTCACGAATTTTGGATACCACGACAGCAGGGGCTTTGGGGTTTACCAATGCAGTGGCATAAGCTCGTAGCTGGCTTTGAAAATCGTTCGATTGTGCACACGATGCCCACATAATGCATACAATCCGCTGTATTGTTCCCTGGCTGAGGCCACACGTGCACATAACTTTGTTGATTTTCTTTATTAGAAAACGAAATGCTGCGTTTAGATTCCACGCCGATGCCTCGACTTTAACCGGAATAAAATGAAAAAAATAAAGCCACAGGGCCTCGAAGAAAACTTCAGTAAACCATTTTCCAACTTTGGCGTTGAAATTCCGAGGATGGAATGGGAATTTATTCATGTGGAGTATGAAGTTTTCTATGTACGGGGGATAAATCCACCGGTCCAATTCGTTCGGGGCGTCGATCATACGAAGTGGGTGGGACTCTAGGTGGTTTCTGTGAACTTTTTCCGTCGAGAGAGAGAGAGAGAGATGAAAAAAAAAATCGCAACGTCTGCGACAAGGAGAATGTACAGCATTTTGTTGTGAAGAAAACCTCCAGAGTATATAGAGATATTGTCGTTCGCGGTTGGAGTATGATGGATGCATTGCGAAATTCTTCGAGTTCAAGTTCCATGAATATCCTGAGCTCCTCTCATAGCTCTTGAGATGGAAAGGTTGGGTAATTTGTCACATCTCGTCGTGGTTTCTGCCTACGATACAGTACACCACCGGTTTCTGGGATTTCAATACCGATGTGACTTATCTCCAGAGATTTTGGGATTTACTGTGCCATTCGTATGATATACCTGGGATGTTCATAAATTTTCAGCTATTGATGCAATTTCACGGTGGAAGAAATTTCGAGACCGGCGAAATACGAAAGCACTCCGAATTCGCCATTGGAATTGCAATAATTAAGTGTCAAAAAGCTATTTTCCACGGGCAAAGAAATGTTACGGCAAATAACCAGCTTTGCAATTATAGATACAGATCTTCTCTAAATAGAAAACATAATCAAGAGGTTAACGGATTTTACGGCGTGTACTGTTCCCTCAGTCGTTATTTTCCAAGTAATGAGATCTGTTTCGTTACGGTGTAATGATGAATTATTTTTTGCCACGTTAAATACCAAATAAATTCTTGATTATCAGCGATGATTACGAATAAATGGAGAGCAGCCTCATCTTCATATCAGTAATATAACTGGTGAAGTTTATTCGAGGCGTTACAAACAATCGAGCACATTTAATGACGCTATTTCGTCGTGAATTATTTCCCGAAGGTCCTTTTCTCTCGGCTAATGGAGGTTCAACATTCCACCCACTTTTTTTTTTTTCTCCCTAGCTTCATACTTCTTTCAACGATCGTAATGACCCCTCCGCCAATTTGTCTTACGGAAGAACAAAATAAAAAAGGGAGAAAAAAGAAAAAAAAGGAAATGAAAGCAGTAGGCGGGGGTTGAGGTTGACATTGCTAAAAAGAATAGGAAACAATTCCAAATGCGGATATAGTTTTTCATGCTGTTGAATAATTACTCGGATTTGGTTTCGTATAAATAGCCGGGGTCTAAGTATACAAATGAGAGAAAATTTATTCTGCCTGCGGTTTAATGTTTCAAGTTGTTTTTTCTTTTTTTTTGCCCGCGTTCTGAAGAGAATTCTCCAATGCTCTTATAAAAATATCTGGATGTATAGAAATTCAGGGAGAATCGAGAGTAAGACGACAGTGGAGGAGCTCAACAAGCGTCTGGCACTCTGATAACGAGAGGAGATTCTGGAAAAATAGGGCTTGAGGCACTTGTTGGAGACGAAAGAACGACCGGAAGTTCTCTTTTTCATTTTTACCCATCATTTCTGTTCAATGGGCTGTCGATACTCTTTTGTGATTTGCCTCTGCATCAAAATGTACAGACTACAAATTCCAGAGGACTCGGGCATTTTTTTATAATAAGAGAATCCCTCCCCCTGTTGTAGTGCTATTATCCTTCGTCTCCCTTGATAATTTTCAGCCGAATTTTTTACCTCCGTTGAGGAAAAACGGTGTAAGCTTCAGGTGGCCAGTTTGAATATTTCACTCTGTTAATCAGACTCTCCTCTCCCTTTAACCGTTTACATTTTTCCATCTACCATTCCTCTCGGCTGTCGTGCCTCACCCCACGGTTTAGCCTCATAGCTGTTCCCCTCATGCAAAGTTTATCAGTTTTATTTTTTCTCCTGCAACATCCCGATCCCCCTAAATTTCCTCAATCCAGCCAATTTATTCCAAGTCGCTTGATTTATGCATTTTAAAAAAATCACTAACTTTCATTTGACTAAATCTCATTCATCATATCCACGGGCGAAGGTTCTCTTCAGGTATTCAACAAGTTTACTCGCTTCATATTGACCTGACATTACCAACAATGACCTTTATAACATGTTTCTCAGATTATTAACTGACGATTGGATAACCATGACGGGGCGTCAACGATCTGTCGGATTTGTGCGACATTTCACGAGTCAATGGTGACGAATCGTTGATCGGAAACACGAGCAAAGCTGTAAATCGTTGTTGGATCGTTCCACGCTAATGATCTAATCGCGCGAATGTCCACGTACTCTCGTATTTCAAATCCTCTGGGTTATCATTCACTCGCACTCGTCGACGTACTTCATATCGACGAAATATGAAATAAAGTATTGATTCGGTTGAAGTTTAGAGAGAACCGAGTGAGAGAAATAAAAACGCGAGCGGTGGAGAAAAGAAAAAAAAAGCACGTGAAACAAATATGTAATTTCTTTCCTTCGGAATTCGTGACGAGTGGCAGTTTCGCAGTTTAAGTATGAACTCAAACCGATGTATGCGTGAGAGTCGACGTTATTCCGACGGTTATTCCGTGGAAGCTATCGTGTAACACGGTCACGAATAAGGTGAAGTCATATCGAACGTAGTTTCCCAAAAGCGATTATATCTCGTCCGGGAATATTAACGGGACTGGTGTTATCTCCCTAGTGCGGTAGGCTCATCTTCCCATGCACACCAGCCCCTTTTCGATACTCATCATCATCCTTTATATCGCCACTCCATGCAATGTCGGTTACACTGCTGGAGTCATTAAATTCGATTTTACCCGGAAATGTAATTAAATTTGTCATTTCTTGTATTTCCCTATTTCAGCGATAAATGATAATCCCTTGATTTCGATTGATCGATTGTTCGAATGGAAAAATTTACGGTATATCCGGGAAATTCCGACTGTTTTTCTAATGAGATGAAACCATCCCAGGGAAGCACTCGCCGGGATAAACAGTTCTTCGTGATTGATAAAATTTCCGTCGAGAGCGAACAAATAGCGCACAACGAGAAAGTTTATCCTTTCGGCGTCTCCCATGGGCGTCTTACAATTAGCTGGAGCACAGAACCCCCTCGTTATCAAAATAATTACGATTCGGTTCACGGAACTGGGCTGATTCGCCAAGTTTCCATTCTGCCGTTCGGTATAGGAGCATCGCCTCCTCCTCGGGGCCAAAACTTTTACGTTAAAGCTCCACTGACTCTAGTCACCCACTTCTCGCCTGCCTTCATCTACCCCTCAATTCTCGAGACATTTCCTATTATGCATGACTACACTCTGTATGTGCAACACCGACACTACAATGACATGTGAGTGAACCCTTGGCTCGACTAAGCGATATCTTTGTAACGCTCTCTGTACATTTCATACTTGAATATGCACAGACTCCTACCAATTGTCCCACCATTCCATCGACAGACTATCACATTCCATGTCTCCATGTATAAAAAAATATATGACAATCAGAGAGATGGAGGGATAAACTGTCGACGTTGTTTGCGTCGGACTAGAAAATCGCGTGAATCATGCACACGTAATTTTCCGATTCACCGAGATTTTATCATCACTCACTTTGAACTCTCGATATACATTTTCTTTCCTATCAGATTTATCAATTCAAAGACAACGAAAACTCACCGACCGATGACCCATGAACTCTCCATATCTCCAGGGACAAGAAGATTTATTGATCTATGGCGGCTGTCTATTCACAAAACGCGTCTCATATTCTCCACATTTATCCTCCGGTGATTGCTCTATGACTCCTGGCGTGACAAATATTCCGCTGTTGATTACACATGAGACAAGGGATAGCCGTAAAAAATGGAGTGGTAGAGACCTCGCGTATCCAAATGCCCTATCTGAAAATTAGAAGAGAGAAAGAGATTAGAGAGAGAGAGTGGAAAAAGTGGCGGGCTGTGCTCTGAATGTGCGAATCAAGCCTCGTGGCATCGATGAATTTCCATGGCACGAAGGAGAGCCCCAGGTTAATGGCACTGGGGGGGTAATAAACCGTGGTGTTACAACGATTGCGACACGAGAGGTAGTGCACACCAACTTTTCGAATCGAGACCCGCAATAACTCTAAATATCGAACCAACTACCCCTAAAACCCTCTTTTCAGATTAGTACAGTCCGATTGGCTGCGGGCAACCGCACTGTTTCAAATTCACCGGCGAATATGTGTGCGCACAGATGTAAAAAATAAGAGAGCTATGGCTTTTGAAAAGGGAGGTGAATTGTGCCCATATACAATTCAACTGTACGAAAAGAGAAGTCTCACGGATATCGGGGCATCGATCAACTTCTTGGCTGGTTGCTTTTCGAGAGCTATACCAGGTCGATATTGCCTTCCGCTCGATTGTCCATCCAACCAACCGTATCACGGACTCAAAAGATTTTTTTTTTTCTACCCTCCACTCCCACCACCCCCTCAGACCGCGATATCACTGAGCATTTCCAGCAGTTAATTGTACCGATAATACCACTACGACCAGAATTTTATCAGTGGCAGAATGCAATTAATTTTGAAATCACCCCTAACGATTTTTACTAACTGGCGAGTGCACACAAATAAAAGGATTTATTTGAATCAAGTTAATGCCTGTGATGATACAATTGAATTATTTTTATGGCAATGACTGAACGAGTTTATTCATTCCGGATATCTATATGGATGTAAAAAAATATTTTATTATTTAATTCGAATAAATCAATTTTGTGGGTGCAGGTGCAGCTGATGGGGTGATAAAAATTTTTGTTGGCAATTCAGTGGTTAATGTTCAATTTTAAATTAGGAAAAATTTTATCGACAATGTGGAAAATTCCAGTGACACCCGTACATACTAGAGGACAAAGGAAAAAGCCCATACGTGTGGCCACATCGATGCCCTGGGCAAACTAAGAACTACCAGCAAACTCGAAAATCCTTTTATCAAATCCCCATTGTACGGCTTCATTCGAAAAACTGAACGAGCCCCGAGGCTTCCGCAACCATTCGCTTCGACAGCCGTCAGCAACTGCTAAAACATTTTTACCTCCCCTGTACACATGTATTTGAAATGGCAGGTCGTTGTATTTTGTCCGGGTAGTGGAACGATATGGATATGTAGGAAGGTACACTCTGAAGTGGATTCTCAACTGGAAAACGCTTTTTTGTCTCACATTAGCTCATCGTCCATCTCTCCAGTGAGATTGTCTGAGTGGCCCTCGACACCACTGGGGCGGATTCATGTTAAATTCATTTGCCTTGCGAGTACCAGATAGACAACTCGAGTGCAACAATAAAGAGAGCCCTCACGGCTGTTCAGGTTTCCATTCAGCGAAACCTTCATTTCAAAGAACCTAACACATCCCCGGGATTTTGGAAAAAAAAAGAAGAAGAAAATTATTAAACCGGAGATTTGGAAAATTGAAATGGCGAAGCTATGAGTGTGAAGATAAATTCCCCCGTGTTTCAAGTGTATGTTAATAGACGACGGACTTATCTTACTTGGAAAACTTAATCGCCCCCTGACGTACACTAAAGGCTAAATAACACCATAAAATGCAGCAATTTGGGTGCCTCAGAAGTTTTAAATCGTTTACACGGAGATATAATAGTCCTGGCAATATACATATATTTAGATTTGCAAATTCAGAGCCAGCGTCGTGAGAGAAGACTTATCGTTGTCGGAAGTGAGTTACCCATTTTCCTTCTAGCGACACTCGAGGTTTCCATTCTCGTCTCCCTGAATATTTACTCGCACTACGCTTTTGGCGCTAATAAACTACTCCCAATTCCCCTACCATCACTAATTACCCCGCATACCGTTGGTTGTTGTCGTCGCTCTGGTGTTGAAACATCAGCGTCTATTGCACTAGGTATTATTTACTGATCTTGCGTCACATCAACACTGTAGACATGTAAATGCCGTGTGATTGGTCCATTTTACATTTCCACCGCTTCGTCCCTACCAACAACTACTTGGAATTCTTCATTCAAACGAATTTCTCATTTGCATTTAATTGAAAATCCAGTTGTACTTTTTATCCATGAGATAGAATAAATGCCAAAGCCTCCAGAAGAATTCACGTGATTTGAGAAATGCCAATGGAGGAATTCACTATCCAAGTTCAACAAGAAATGTAGTAATAAGAAAAGTTCAATAATTAAGAATCACCGGTGGAGATCGCCTCTCTTTTATTCCGCCATTCCAATTCAAGTCTCGTTATATTAAATTTCTCAGCAGTGATATAAATTCGAATAACTTTCCTAGTTCGAGACAACCTTGTTTCTAATGAGGATGATGATGATTATTCATCAAGTGAAGACTAGAGTGCAATAGCAAATTTTTCGTGTGGAATGAGCTATCAATTGGCGAAATACGATAATAGATTTCACTGCGATGGAAACATAAGAAATCTCTAAAAACATTTAAGTACTTGATTATTTACTGGCATTCCACAATTGGACTGTCCAGATCAGCCTCTATTTTTCCACCAAACATACCCCACGATAATTTCATTTATTCTCGAGTGCGAGTAAACGTTATCGACTGAATTTCGCTTTGATGTCCCTGGACGGCACTCATCATCGATATCCTTGTATAGACAGGAGCTTATCGCTTTGTAGCAACATGTATCCGAACATATGGGATAATTGCCCTCGTTTGCATCGCCGAATTCAACTACACAATATTGATAACGGTGGGATAAATTTCAAGCACAGTGACACACTTCAAATAGTCCACAGTGAAACGATCAGGAAATCCCTGTCTTGTTCATTGAAAGCCACTCTGCAAATAGTATTGCTCAATTTGCAGACCAAATATGATAATTAGGTCCCAGTTCTATTTGCAGAGTGAATGCTTGAATTTTTATTCTTTAATAATTCCAACGGTTGATACAACTCGGACGTATCTACCGTACGATACAACGAGATTTGTCAATAAAATATGAACGTCCAGTGACATGCATGAGAATCTATTTCAATAATAGCATGCACGTAGGTGAATCAATAATGGCCCAGCGTGTAGCATACGGGCGAAATGAATAGAGAGAGAATAAAGACTTGGAAGTGACTTCTAGACCGGAAGTATAGGATCTTTTGAAATAACATGTGCACTTTGATAAATCCAAGGCACCATGCCAATACCGTTGGGGCTAATGTTAGAGGGCCATGGCACACACCACAGACTCCATTGTACTCATTTTAAAATAGCTATACACGCAAATAGTGCGAGGGATGAGAGGGAAAGGGTGGAATAACCCGATAGGATGAGAATCGGATGAAAAGAGAGCGAGGGGAATAGCAAACGGAAGATTGGGATATTAATCCAAGTGGTAACTCACCACAGAGTCGCGCTTGGACGCTCACTCCCAATGGGGATGTTCAACCCTCTCTTTGTACCACAAAACTCATCATCCTCTAGTGATTTATACCACCAAGTACACTCCAGCCAACTTCTACCCCTCTATCTATTCAGCTTTTTCCTAGTAGAGCATTCGCCTAATTGCAGACAACTCTGTTTTCATCACTGATGGAGCCCCAATTTTCCAACGGTTCAACAAACCATTTTTTTTTTTTTTTCATTAACCCCCACGTCGCGGATTACTAATTCACCCGGTAATTCCACTCGGATTTCCATTCACCATTGATTATTTAATGAAATTTTGGGCAATGATAATTGGTAACTCATAAATTTGACAGTTGACGACATCCGCTGAAGTAGAATTTGACGGATGAAGGCAGGAGGATGTGGTATGCATGGCTGAGGTTCTCCCTCCAGTCATGGCATATCTCCCAACTATGCAGGAACATTCATTCCGTCTCTCACATGCTCTATGCACATATCCGTTGATACAATAATTCAAATAATTAATTCAGCCGCGTGAAAGGCTCATCGCTGATTGGTACAGAAGACACGTGAAAACAGGTCAGTACGTGAGTATTGGGATATACAAATCCCACCAATCTCCATCGGTGTACACAAGCACCTTCGAGTGGCTCTATGCAATCTCCAGGTTCTCCACATCTATTTATGTACGGTATCCACAGTGAATATATAGAATCGGTCCTTTAATATAGTGAGTGGGTGCGCATGTACAACGCACAAAAGCGTAAATTCAAAGGACACACTGCAAGCCGAGAGCTTTCAAAAGGGCTTCAAAGGTTCCTCCATCTCACACAGACTTTAGCCCAATTAATTACTCCAATATCTTTATTTTCCTATTCCATTGTCTTCCATTAATGTGCATTTGTTATTTCACCTTCCACCATACCCTATTTTTTAATCCATACTCAATAGAAATAGTGTATTCAGGTTAAATGATTTTATGAATCTCCATTAATACCGGAGAACGTTTGAAATTCCAGATAATTGCCCTAACACTCATGAATTCCATTCATCCACAATACATTGCCTAAAATTGCCTCGACTCGAGCAGACGCGAGTAAAGTTCACAAGGATTCACAGTTAATTATGTGTGAGTAAAATGAAAGCCCCTGGAAAGCTGGAGGGCGATGAGTTTCCAAAGTTAGAGCCTTAAATAACAGTCTGACGGGCGGTGGTTATAAACTATACAAGAATAATACAACAGAAAATTTCACTCGTTGCAAGTGGAAATATATTTGAGTAGGCAGTGAGAAAGCCAATCTCCTGGTACACCTTCACCTTGTCAACTCGAATTCACGGAAATTTTCTTATTTTTAACTCATACCACCCCCTGCCTCCCACCCACCGGTAAAAGCTTCCCCTTTCTCCTAACATCCGGAAACTCTTGCCCTGAGCTTTGTACCTTTTGTTTGACTTGAACTCCTAACTACTCGTTCTATCCAACCTTATATTTTACTTTTAACTCCTCCTCCTTCTCACTTATATACTCTGTTGACTGGTGGAAACTATCGAAAAGTAAGTAGAGTCGTTGGACTGTCAGTTACTTCGCTCTCACTGCGTGCGGTACCTTCATCTTGTTCTATTCGCCATTTAATTCTCTTCCAATGGAAAAGAGAGGAATCAACTTTCTGTTTGAGTAAGACTAATTTGACGTGATTCCTCAGCCAACTAGACGTCTGCCCTCCTCAATCGAAATCTCCTCCCCAACCACTTTAAATTATCGAGTGCATTATCGCAAAATAATGGAATATTTTTTTAAAATGATGCATCAGTGCGAATACTCAACCACTCATTTCGCACTCCATGCATGTTTGATCACTTTTAATGCTGTTTAAACAAAAGTTAAAGCTGGTAAACTTTGGCTTGAAGAATTAATGAAACGCACCTCGGAGGCATCCGAACAAATAACTCGAGAATACTGCGGCGAGAGGAGACGAATTTTTCTCACCCCGAGGACACAAACGTAATCCAAGTGGAATAAGTACGGAAAAAAAAAACAAAAAGAGGAAAAAATTCTCGCGACGAGTTTCTTCTTCCGCCCGCCTTGGTTCTCACGTAATCCTAGCGTCAAACTCTCCTGACATTTTTTTATGACGACGAGAAGAAAGAGAATTCTCTCAGAAGTTAACCCCATTTAACTAAATTCACTGGAGAATCATTTGAATTCTTGTGAAGTGGGAAAAATTATTGGACCACCAAAGAAAATAGCCCTGAGAGAAGAACCAAAAGTGCCCATTTCTTTTCTCAATGCGCCAGTATAAAAAAAAGAAATCACCCGAGGCAGAGATACATCAGAGGAAAACACCATTGAGCCGAGGCCCCAGTGCTGATAGATTCCTGATGGTTCTGGATAAATTTTTTCCCTCACATTCTTCTGCCGAAAAATCTTTCACCCTGTAACCATTGAAACGGAAGAGATACCATGCCACCCATCGCAGAGGCGTATAAATAAATTGTCTTTGTGCAGTTTCATTCTCGCATTTTCTTTGGTAACATCTCCCCCCGAGAGAAAGCCTGCTCCCCCCTCAAAAAAAATCAGATTTCAGCATTCACGTGGAAGATATAGACGATCCGTCAGCCACGGAGTTTGCAAAATTTCGTTGAGAGCTCACTTAAATTTAACTTCATCCTGGGGTTGCGGCTAGTGCACACAGGGGCGCCATTTTCTCCACGATTAACCCAGTGGTGTAAGTCCAACATCATTCCTCAGCCCTCTTGGTCCATTCGACCTCCATTTCCACCTTTTCCCTCCCATTCCACCCATTTACCACCCCCCGCATATCTTCCACCACCCGTAGGTGCGTGGGGGTCCATTTTTCTCGACTAATGCACACTCGCATTAGCGTCACGAAAGTGACTCTTTATGAGAGAGAAAATTATAATTTCCTGAAGGAAAAGGTTTCTACCGTTAAATTTACCGTTAGCACGATATGTTACAACGAGCCACCCACATTTGAGTGGGATAGAAATCCTCGCCTGTTTCCCGTCTCCTCCTCATGACACACACCATTAACTTATCTATTCATCCCGGATGATAATATAGATATAGACCCTGTCACCCCTCCGGGCTATGAATAAAAATAAATGAAAAATGCAAAAGTAATATTCTGCATTCCATTATAATTTATACTTTCCAATTCTTATGTATAAATTCATAAAGCTCACCCCTGAATAACTCAACTTCATTACTTAACGCTCACGAAGATCGTCAGACTGAGTAATAATAGAGAAATGTTGAAATTTTGCCTGTCTTGGTTTTTTTTTTTTTTCTCTTGCACTTTTTCTATTTCGACGGAATGGGGGATGAGTTTCTCAAGCTGAACGAGGGCTTTTTCAATCTCCTCGTCTACTTTTCCATTCTGGCGAGAGGCCACGTCGTAAACACTGCCCTAGTCTTCGATAGGTCTACACCGGGAAAACCAAGAGAGATGGTGATACTGTGAGGCTGAGTCTAGGGGGTTTGATTCAATTTAACTTTGAGGAGAAGTGGAGGCACGAGAGAAAGAGGAATTCAGCGTAATTTAGGGATATACCAAAGAAGCCCGTTGGCGATGGTGAATACCTATCGTGGAATATGGGGAAGGGTCCACTATAGATGTATCCACCTGATAATAATACCCAGTGTCAATGAAACACCTTCGGGGCAATTGATCGGTTTTCGAGGTGGAGGGCATTAATTTTCAATAGAAGCATTAGTGCCTCGAGCAAGGATTACCGGAATTACACCGTGCCTTGGAGAATTTCCTCAATTGTCCTCGAAAAAAAGAAATATCCATTCACTGCCAGCAATTTTATGAAATAATTCACACCCAAAACGTCATATTGCGGTGGATAAATTAATAGCTGGCACCCCGTGCACCGTGTAATAAAGTTTGCGAACAATGAAAGTCCAAGGGATGCATTCATCAATCCGTAATCGTCTCTCCTGACAACGGCATTGAGGCTCTCTCCGACTAATGAGGGCAACAATCCCTGCCAAAGGGGAAACTGGAATATGTGCAGCGGGAAGTTGCACAACTGGGCAACATGTAAGCTTTCATCTTGGGTGGGAAGGATGGTGGTGTAGGTCTGATGGTTTCTACTGGCAACCAAGCACTGAGTATGCTCTGTAACAACTGAGACAAACGCCAGCTTCACCAACGTGTACGCTATTAATTCGGATTCGCCCCAGTGCGGTAGTTTACCGTGCGCAAATAGCACTTTGGCGGACGCGTCTGGTCCACCACGAGACACGCGTTACACTACCACTGCACAAGTATAACCAATATCTACGCATGTGTTCCAACCCCCTCTCCCTCCCCCTCTCCCCCTCCCACCATTTACATTACCACCAATTAATTATTCCATCCAACATGTGTACTCTTTTGTTGGGCCATAATTACGCGGTGAAAAGTCTCATGAGTTATGACGATGTATGCCACAATGTTTTAAAGTTTAATAACAATAACCCCTCACCTCCCCACCCCACCGAAATACGGGCTTTTTCATTTATCCCTTGTTTAAATTACAACGCCGTTTGAATTTTCCAATGAATAAGTAGCCCTCGTGGATTTACGATGCATACCAATTGACCCATCTCTCCTACTGAATGCATTCAATGGAGTATAACATACAAATAATCCCGGGGTATAACCGAAAAATGATGGTATTATTATTCCAAACCGCGTAATCCCGGTGTCCAAGGGACTATTTGACACACCCTGCGCCAAATCCGATTGCATTCGAAATGATATTGAAGTTAGTGAAACGAGGTGGGGGCGAGAGGATAAAAATATTCATTCGATTGAGGAATATTATCAGACTCTATTGTCCGTCAATAAAAGACGTGAAAGTAGTGCAAGTCCGTATGCTGTCAGCCCCTGTCTTACTCCCTCGGGAAAATGGTAAAATGGTGAATTTATTTCTTCCAATATCCACTGAAGACCAATTACCAATTTTTACTCAAGCATCTACAGTTATGCATTTGCTATCTCTGCGGTGCAATAATTTCGCGGTATTTTCTTGGTGCATTAACGCGACGGAAAAAAAAAATAATGGTATACATGAATTTGAAATGTTTTAAATTGAGATTGAAAATAAAAAAACGATTGAAAATGGGAGGGTTTTTCTGATAGTGTCATAGAAAAGCGGTGGAATGCCTGAGAGGTGAATTCCAAGGTAATTTATTAGTCGAGAGCAGGGGCTGACAGTAACGAGCCAACAGTTGGTGGGTCATAGTACGGCTTTTGCACCGGGGGGAATTCAAAACCATTCCTAGCCCTTTTGCTCATGAAAGGCACCACCGAAAGCCCCTGGATTCCGCACTGACATTCACACACAACATCAGTGCATGTGATCTCTTTGGTAACATACCCCTCGTCTCCTCTCTTGCCATTCTCATGGAAATTCTCATTCGGTTGTCTTGCCGCGTAAATATATATAGCTGTTTGGTATACACGCGTTTTCTACGTCAGCACATGCGTCAGTCGAGTTGGTATTATGTTACAACCGGCATCAGTGTAGAACTGTTGCGGTCAGATCTCTGAACGGTGGCATTTCCGTCAGAGAAATCCTAACCGAGGATGATAACACGAGTGAATCGCTTCTACAAAGGGAAAGACACGTCTTCTGGACATGAGTAGAAGAACTGACCGAACCTATTCCTAGTTCTCTTCCTATTCCTGATCCTAGTGAATTCCAATAATTATGAGGGTACTAAAGTTAAATGAGAAATTTGAAAACGTATTTATTCACGATAACTGCAGTTGGAACCTTTGGCAGTTGGAAGTACAACTGTGAAAACTAGTTTCAAACATGTCACCATCGGGTCGCCGGAGTGGAGTACGACTTGTATTCCTTGTTTCTCATCCCATCCCATACGACACGTGGGGAAAACCCCCGTACAACAGTTTTTCAGCTTAAAATTGCCGCGTGCGCACTCTCATGATTCACTTGGCCATGCCTCCGCTGTTTCATCGTACCCGCGAGTTATTTATCATCTGTTTCTTCTCCCCCACCCCTTTTCTCTCCCTCTTTTTTATTCCAATTTTGTGTTTTATTTTTATGCCACACTGGAATTGGATTGCGGTCGGACTGCAAAACGGGGCAGAAGGAAATAAATAAAGATTCAAAAAACGGTGTTGTAGTCCACAACACCTGAACCATTTTGGGTTAGAGTTGGGTGAGTGAGAATGTAAAAAAAAAACAAGAGGGGATGAATAAAAAGTATGATAACAACGAGTGTCGAGTAATGAAGTTGTGTAGTTGGTATTATTAATGGAATCCACGGAGCATTGAAAAGTTGTTGAGAATGTGTCATGGGTGAAAAAGTTTTGGCTCTCACACAGCAATTCCATTAAACCGAGCGACTAACTGCCGCTTGACCGACTTTTTTTTTTATGGACTCAACTCGAGTTCATTCTGTTCACTCCTGTGCTCACCCATAAAAATCAAAGTTCATTCTGAGACTTATTACCCATTATTAACTAAAGATTCCACAATTCTCCGATTGATGCACCTCAATAACCGCCCCCATACTTATTCCCCCAAACTATTCGTCACCGATAAATCATGGATTCTGCTCGCAGTGCTAAATACATTGTAACTCGAATGAATAAAATTGAATAAACATTCCCATCGTTTCCACATGAGTGCAGTTTATATCCCCGAAATTGATAGTGAATACACGAATATAGAAATTTTGCGCACACTCTCTGTCAGCGTGATTTCAATTTATCGCACCGAGAGTATAATGGAAGTATTGAGGGTGGAGGATAGGGTTACCCGTGTAAATTATTTTACAGAGGTTAACCGAGAATGAATTATGAAAAATTGATGCATTCATGCTGAAGATTTGCACACCACTGTTAACACATCTAATTTTCCAACGGCTACCACTAAAGACTTTATCGAAAATTTTCGCTTTACTATTATCCGGGGCTCTCTGGGGCTTCATATCAAGCATAATGGAGTGAATTTTCTGTTCTAACTGTGAATTGTTGTAGTTGTGTACACTTGAACGGGAGAGTGAGACGAGAGAAATAAATCTGGGTACAATACTGGTGGGATATATTCGTCGGTGTTATTTGAGGTCCACTCGAATTGTTGGTTCACCAACGAATTCTCTGTACTATCATGCGTTCACTTGCTGATGGGATTAGTCACAGTGTGCATACTGTGTGGCTCTGTACCTCAACGAATTACTGTCTCGTTGGAATTATATTCACAAAATAGCTGAATTATATGGAAAAATGAGATTTATAGAAATACCATTATCTTCATCACCTCTGCCTATTCGTATTTGCAACACCACACGGGAGACTATTTGGAAAAATTCATGTAATTCGATAGTATTGGATTGTTTTCGATATTTCTGAAGTAATTGCAATATTATGCAAATTACAGAGTTACTGGGTATTTACTAGGTAGTGAGTAATCGATGTGAAATCCAATTTCCAAGCTAGAGGTGTATACAACTCGGTAAACAGTGATATCGGTGTGATATCGGAGTGTTTTTGTACAGATCAGGATGAACGGAAAGCAGACTGAAAGTTGCACTTTTAAACTAAAACCTACATTCACGATTTTATTTTTTTTAGAAGGACCACGAAGCCACTCCCCTCATCATAAAAACCGCTTATCAACTTGGATTTTTTTACGAGGCAAATTTTTTACACTCTTTTCCATCGCCTTTTAGTCAGATTTCCCTCGAAAACTCGAATGGTCCCTCGATATGACTGACTATCGTCATTTATTCATGATCACGCGTGACAGCAAATGCCACATGAATTATTATTCTTTCCTGATACGCGTGCAACGATGAGCGACTTTTTTTTTTTTATTCTTTCTGCACTCGTCTGCAGTTTCGCCCGACACGTAACCGAGAATATTGCAATTTTTAGAGGATTTTTTTTTTGTCAACGACCAGAGGAATGAGTGGAGATATTGCTGATGAGAATTCTCAAAAAAGATTGATAATTTTTCAGTCGCATTAGCATTGCGGTTGGGATGAGAGAAAGACTGGAACAATCCAGCGGTGAATTTTGTCACGCGCGGTTGAACGAAATGGCGTATAGGGCACAGCCCAAAACAGTATGCGATATAAAACCCGAGAGAGACCAATGAATGGCTGTGGAACCGAGATAGAAACACAGTAGTGGACCCTTAAGCCGAGATAATAATTACCGTACTGTAATTAGAATAAATTGTGCAGTGCTAATTGCGCTATTTATTCGTGGCTGGGTGTAAAGCTCTAGGTGGCCTCGTTTGCCGTCGCGTGCACCAGGAATTCCCGTTTATTTTCCAAGAAATACGGGCCATTATGATACAACATAATCATACCACTGGTATACAACAGAATTTTCATGGATTTCCCATTGAAAAAAAATGCCTGGGAAAGATTGAAATTTATTTTGAAAATGGAGAGCGACAATTCTGGGAGGAAATGATCGGTATTGAGTTGAGGGGTCATTAATCATTTTGAGAACTGCGGAAAATACTTGAACTGGTCAATGCTCGTGGTATTCATAGCTATACCAAACAGGTGGTAATACAATTAAACTCAGCTACGGTTATGCCATTGTTCTGGTAAAATGCCATTGGTCTAGTGTCGGTCCTCTGTTTCTTGGCTATCTCCATGCTTTTGTGTCATTCTCTCGGGTTTTTTGTACTGTACACTGGGACTGAAAACTTGACGAGGAGTTGGAAATAACGGGGTCACCGGCTCATAAACTTGGTAATTTCCTCATTGAAAATATCCAGCTTTTGGTATTTCGAGAATTAAATTCAAAATTATTTACCGGACGCTCGCAAACGGATGTACGATGTTATTGATTGGCAAAATAGAATATATTCTTTTATTTTCAATGAATCGCGTCCATCGTTTCACGTTCTCGTGGCTTTTCCCAATTAAATTGCAAATTAAACCGCATATTTTATCCCCACTATGGCCACAAAATCAAGGGAGATACCCCCCGCACGTATTTCCCGAGGCTCTCGAGAGGGAAATTAAGTTTTCCGTTTTCACGGGTCAAAATTTTCTTTATCTCCCCCCTCGCTCCCCACTTTTACCACTATAAATATTCTTCGCTGTCTGAATTGTCTGAAGAGACCGCTCTTATTAAAGAAAAGAACAATGCATTTCGTTTTCAATTTTTTTCATTACCTCGAAAGGTAAACAAATTATAACGGTTTACTCTACGGTGATTGGATTTTTTTTTTCATATAGTTCCACGCAAATTGCCGCAGTTAAATTTCCTTCGTCAGCTTGAGTTCTTAATGCCGTCAACCACTCCGTAAACTTCACGTCTTCAAAGTGAAAATCGAATTTTTCCACTTAACCACCGGTGGTGCAAGTTGGGTGCAATAATGCAACCGACTGAATGCACGAAATTTTCACCGGTCTTTTGAATACCCTAATTACATTTACCTTTCCCCCTTTAATTCTGTCAGGTACTTTCGTAGTTACTAGTTCCTTCCCGCTGATTAGGAAAAGGCGACCCCACAAAATGTGGCATTTTAATCGAATAGAAATAAGTGTATAACGCGAAGAATTTATTAATTCCGAATAAAACACATGATGGAAATGAATAATTTTAGTGGATGTACCGAGAATGATGGGAATCAATCAAATGGTGGATATAAAAAGGAGTTTATGCCGATTGAGTGCGTCATATTTTTCCGAGAAAGCGATATGGAGGATTGAAAGATGAAAATAGATTGAATATCGTGAATGGAGGGAGAAAGCCATCGCCGATACCCCCGAACAGTCGAACGAACTCATAATCATCTGATGGAATGCATATCGGTGAATTATACCGTAAAATCATATCGCCACCCGATTCGATACGATATTTCCTGAGTTCCTTGTCGAGCTTTAAATATTTGTACCGGTGTGCCAACAGAAATATTCACATCGCTGAGACTTTGAGCTGTATATTCGACCCCTCTATCTCCCTTATCTCGAACTCGCATTTCGTTGACATATTTTTGCCAGATGGAAACATATCTCCCCATACGATACCTGAGAAATGTTGGATATATTTTTTTTTACTAGGCAGACGATCCTCAACAGCCACTGGGAATGCAAATATGAAAAGAGCTAAGTCGATTCACCGCAGACGAGATATACATAGATATTTATCCCAGCATGGGAAAAGCTTGAGCGAATAAGTGGCTGAGGTTTCTCTCTCGAGGATTTATATGGCTTTTTATTGTTTACCAAACCGTGATTCTCGCGATTCTTATCCTTTTCTAGGTACACCAGCTGTTTTTTTTTTTATTATTATTATTCATTCGTTTTGTTTTATGCAAATTTGTGCGACTCCCGAAGCCCACCCCCTCAACCCTCCATCCCCTTACCACCTCGCAGCCCACGTACAGCGTAAATTGGTCCAACTCCAACCCTCGACGGATAAAATTTACGGAATCATGCCTGAACTTCTAATCTTCATTTAAACGCGGAGTGGAAAAATTCAGGCTATTTATTACCCAATCTGGCTATTATTTCGGTAAATTAGAGTATTTTATTGTTGTTTATAGCTCATTGAAAATTCAAGTTGGTCCTCCAGAATTGCAATTGAGTACAATTTTTTTTTTATTGTCGTTCATCAAATTTAATGACTCCCCGGGAAATGACCATTCGACTCTCCCTGAAATTTCAATTTTTTTTTTCAATCACTGCGTATGTAATGGATTATAGGACGCGAGTGGGCGGTACTAGCACTTGTTCCATTGCAAAATGAATTACCCTCAGTGGTGGGTACGAGTTCTATCGGAGGGATATCAATAAATGAAATTTAACGAGTGGAAAATATATCCTACAGCATCTCCAATAAATTTTCACTCATTGAAAAAATCAAGGTGAATTTTCCCAACAGAATGGACACCATGAAGTTTATAATTTATTCGGTTATTAATTATCCTAAAGTCGAGTCCATTGTATTGAAAACTAATTAGCCAGTTGGAAAATTTTCCCATTATTATGGTTGCCATGGTATAAATTGAGCTGGAATATTCAAACTATTTTCTCCCATGGCGGCATAACTTGAGGGCTAAAGTTTTCATAACGTACACACGATCACAGGATGTTTAACCTACATAGTCATGACGCAGGAATTGGCAATGTTACTAACTTGAAGAAAAGAAGAGCTTCCAGGATACCTCTAAACTTGCATTCACCGTTTACTTATACGAGATCCTCTCAACTTTTAGACTATTTCGCCACTCAGAGGAAAACTTTCGGCCCCTTCATATTAATATCGAAACAATCGGCCCAACTTTTTTATATCACGAGATACTATTGGACTGCATTTCCCCCGGAGCGACAGCTTTTTCCATGAGAAACCGTTAAATTTTTATATTAACACTCGCACCTAGAGAATTAATAGCTTGAAAAAGGGGCAGTTTCACTCCCACCGAAACAACAATTTGTCATTTTTCCCCGGGAGACTGTAATGACGGTTAAACGTTCACTTCACCTGTCTTATAGACGGAAATGAAAAAAAGTAAAATATATATTGCGACCCCTCGGTCTCTTGGCCACATTCCCATTTTGCTTTTACCAGCATTGTTCTTGCTTGTTTTTTGCATTATTTTTTTTACTTGTTCATTCCGTTTTTTTTTTCACCACTGCTCTCATCATTCCTGTCTTTTTCATTCCATGAAATCCTCCCAGTCGCCTCTTCATCTCGACATGCATATTTCCCCTCCTCCTCTCCCCTTTCCTCTTTCTTTTATCAACCTCCCAGCGAAATTCTCTGAATCAGCCGCAGTGAGTTTTTAATCTAGCCAAAGAAGATTGTCGTTGGTTTAATATTTTTCCATGACTATTTTCCTCTACATCCGATATTTTTTAAATCGAGGATTTATATGAACTTTTCTTTTGCAATGCTCGGTACTTGAATTTTTTGACCTAGGGTTGGAAGTGAATTGGTGAGAATTCTAACCCATACACGTTATACCGAAAGAGATAACGCGCCTGGCGTGCACAGAAAATCCGCTGAATATGTATGATGACAACCGCCACGCACACTCACGGGACAAGAGTTGTGGCATTCAGGAAGGAGTTACTGCAAGGGGGTAAGGTGGAGACGAGGTCATACTTCCGCCACTACAATTCTCAAACCGTCACCACGAAATCCACGTCATTCTACGTCGAATCCCCCAATTCCACCCACTACCACCCACTTCCACCCACTAACATCTCGAAAATTTATTCGTATTTTCCTCTGAATTTCTTCATCCTTAATTAAATTTTCCTCAATCCAATTGACCCATGAAATGAGTATCGGATTTCCTGGTAAAATTTAATTAAAGCCAAGTGCTACCATTGTCCCTAACAATTAGGATTTTTCATATTGAAAATGCAAAAAAAATTGAGTGATTGATTCATGAAAAGAGTTGTGGACAATTAATGTCAATTAATCGTTGTTTAAAATTTTAATTGAAAATTTTTTCAGAAATTCGATGATCACATGAAAATTTCAGACGGCAGACAGCACCGGTAAATAATGAAGAAAGTTTATTCCCAATTTCCTTCTCAAGGTAATTATTTTCTCATCGATTTTTACCGATATCAAAGCCCACAGATTGCCACTATGGATTGACGGGATGGCAGTGAAGCTGTCAAAAGATATGACGTTGAGATAATTGAATGCTCCGGGGAATCATAGAAAGTCGATTTCGCTCTCGCGCTTAAAATCTATATTGCCGTCACTTTTTTAAATTCTCGTTGAGAGCAATTCCCATTTGGGTGACATAATTATTCTGAAGAGCAGACAATTTTCGGAGGTAAAAATATCGATGAATCCCAATTTTCCGGAGAATGTCCTAGATTTTTCCTCTAAAATTCACGAGAGCGTGCGATCCCATAAAATTCCAATTTTTTTTCCACCGAGTTTGAAAAAGCCTCTAGGTTCGGACACCCGTATGTCTCTACAGATATTCGCTACAATGAGAAATAAAAATGAGATCGACATGGAATTTTATATCACATTCTGGAATCCCCAGGGGTAAAAGTAAATCTCAAGAGAGGATGTAGTGGACCAGGCAAAAGGCAAATCTGTACTCCATCAGTTGTACTCTGAAATTCCGTCAATGCTCACTTCCCATTGAATGTACAGTTAATAGTAATGAATCGTCAAACGAGAGAAGAATAATTCAATAAATGCTGTGCATTGTGCCAGTGGAATTTACGTGTGGCATGCAATCGAAGTCGACAGCACATACGTAAACCTTCAAAGGCATTTCTGACACACAAATTCCATTCCATGCACCTCCCACGAATCAGTGTGGGTCGTGAAATGTTTGAGGAATGCTACATGCTAGTAGGGAGTCTTTTACGCACGTATATCCAACATGACGAAGGTGAAATAAAGAAAACGAAGAGAAAAAGAGGAGCAACCCCTGGGACAAGGGGAAAAATAGAGCCTCTGATAGTTGTGAGGAAAGCTAGAGTGATCCAGCGTTTTTTCCACTTCCTGATAACTCTCCAGCTCCCCTCTCCCTCGCGACATATTGCTTAACGCACCCCTGGGCATTTCTTCACCCTCATTTTCCCAGGAGATGATAATTCGCGCGTGTAATGAGATCCTTCCTCTCTTCTACATCCCCCAATCACAAACTGACCTCTCCCTCATTATTCAAACCTCAAAAATCCATCCAAACAAATGTCAAAAAAATTACAGAATGATCAATTCAGAAATTATTCTGCTGAAATATTGGGAATATTTCAATTATTCAGTGGGCAATCAGAGACTGAAATAAATCATTTAGGGGGATGATCGGTGGAGAAGAGGTCAGAAGCTGGAATTTTCATGGAATGAATTTTTAAATTGACTCGGACATTTTGAATGGAAAATTTTCATGGCTGTATAATGAACCATTTATATATCACTCGAGACATGTCGAAGGGTATTTAACCTTTCACTTCTCCTGGATCCTTTGACAAAGCTTTCTCCAGGAGTTTGGAATCATGGCTTGCACCACAACAATGCCCCAAGTTCCAGTAAACTTCAGAATCTATCTGACAGCATCTCTTTTCATCCAGAGGGGCTGCACCTCGCCCTTTCCCTCTCATTCATCCGGCAGAGGGAAACTCCGGTGGAAGAGATTTCCAGGAGGAGAGGCCACGAGTGAGAGAAATAGGGTGGCGGGCTTTGGCCTTAGCCCTTCCTCTTCTTTCTCTTCAAGTATTTTGGATCGTCTGGCACCAGTCGACGTGGGGTTCTCTGCACTTCCGTTTTCCTCGTAAATCGAGGGGAGAGAAAAGAGAGAGAAAATTGTGGCACTCGGCGATTTCTTGGAGCGCAAGATGAAAACGCCCCTTTCGATGTTACGCCAGATATTTAGCCATTTTCAACCAGAGCATAAGCTATTTCGGTGAAAAAATACTGCCGCCGATTTAAAATGCATTATTTCAATGGGAAATCTTCAACCCTCCACCATTCACAGAGCTACTATTTCGATCTCATTTATCATACTCAGTTGAAATGAAAAGATACATTGAAAAATATGAGGCTAAGACGTAAAAGATGTAGCATCAGATGTCGCCGGGATTATTACGATTTTTCTACTGGTTGAATTTTTCCTCGCATGTTCTTATATCACGGTAATGGACAAAAAATGACACTTCATGTCGAGGGACTAATGAGATTTTGAAGTATACCCCTGTGTGACTGTCAGTGAATTACGGAAATGGCATTCGTCTCCATGCAATGTTAAATAATAATTGGATAAAGAGGACTTGAACTTCGCGGGCTATCGGTATTATTCTCTTAGCGGAATTGCTGAACTATTCAAAAAATTATTCAAGCGTCAATTTTTCAAAATGGGAAAAAAATTAAAAAATACTCCATGAGGTTTAATTCGCCTTCACTAACCACTTTTTCCGGGAATTTTCATTTATATAAAAATCGTGAAAGGATAAGGCGTGTCCGTGGGCAATATAAGTTGTTTGAAAAAGTTGTCCAGCGAGTGAAGGCTATGCCCTTTGTATTTTTCTACCCAAAGGAGTTTGAAAAACTTGGATAACACGGCATGGGATATTATGATTTTATTATTCATCGATTTTCGTTGGTAAATCAACTCGGGTTGGTGTTGTTGGTTGGATTGGCATACTTGAATATCAACTCACGTATGTTTTATATCACCGTGGAGTGGTGGTTTGAAGGGGGTGAATTTAGAAAATATGTAAGAGCCCTGAGAAATGCAGGGCAAGGGAGAAGACGAGTGAGTGCTAGGAGCCAAGATTATTGCTTCAATATTGCCTGATGCCAAGGGGACGTGGTAGCACGTTTTCACCGTGTACTGGTGCGATCTACACCGGAGTATATGATGTTTGTGTGAAAGAAAGATAGGAAAAGGGGATGAGTTTACACAGCGAGTTCCAGGATGAGGTTTGCACTGGCACTGGCAATATTGTACCATTATTAAGCCATCCCTCACTCTCACATGCATATGCCCTATTTTTTTTCTTCTCAAACTTCTCATCCATCGGATCCCTAAGATGCCCGGAGACATTTGTCGTAAATGTTGTCGTTAACGTGATATTTGGCATAATTCCGATTTCCCTGGCGCCACCATTGGACAGCCCCTTGCAAAGCTATAACTCAGGAATTCTGGAGAATTTAATTCTCCGATATAAGAGGATTTTATGAAATTTCCGAGGGAAAATTAGAGGCGGAAAATAGGGAATGAGTGAAGGCGAGTGCCGTCCCCAACTCGTACAACAACCATTTGCGCTGACGTTTGGAAAGAAATGATGAGTAAAAATAATACCAGTGAGAATAGACGGCTGACCCCATTGGGAATGTAACTACTTTGTGCTGGAAGGCATTTGCCAGGAGGAAGTTGAAGATGCGGGTATGTGGCTTTTATCGACTCCTCATTTACGATCAGAAAGACTAGTAATAGTGATAAAGCCATATCCACCAGTTATTGGTTTGTAGAAACTGCTTATAGCACTGGTCAACCATTCCACAGTCTCTTTCAGACATTCACGTATATATTATTCATTAAAATGAAAATAGCTGATGATATTGGCAGTAGGAAGTATGCAGTTATTCCCAAGTGGCAAGATCCCGTGCTCCAATGATTATTATATTTCAAATATACAAGTCGATCGAACAGCCATTTTCACCAAATGGAAATTCTTCCCAGTCCCTGTGTGAGGGCATATAACGGGAATTTGCATATCCGAATGAATCTGCTGTTTCAATTTGAGCCAGTGCGAACAGCTCGAGAATTAATTAGTTTGAAACTTGCATCGGCCTTTTGTCCCTGTCTATCAGGGACTCGTAGTCGTTCTGATAATCACGGGATTAGCATTAACCGTGGCTGCGGCTTCTATTAACAGTTCGACATACTCCAAACGAGTTAACGTATCACGAGACATTTCCAACTACGTGAGTTGATAAGAACAATTCTCTTAATGGACACCAATTTCCAAATATCAGGGGGTGCACTAAACGTCCAGATATATAAAACTCTCGAGGCAAAATCCTACGGAATAATAACAAATAATTCATTGAATTTACTCTCAACCCGTATCAAATGAAATATCAATGGAAAATCCAGCGATTTTACGTGAATTTTTTAAATGCCGATTCGAAAAATTTTCCCAGTCCCTCTTTATCAGATCTCTCACAATATAAATTGTGACACGAAGGTGGATGGATTTTAGAGCGAGTACTCGACAATTTTTCGTCAATTTTGTACCAATTACATTTACACCCCTGGGGAGCCAGCCATTCCCCCGGAAGCGAACAGAATATGATGATGCTAATGGAGTACTCTGTACCAGTATTCTGCTACTGCTCATGCGATTTATTTTGCATTTTACATTACCAAGTTAAAAGCAAAATTGAATATTACAGTTTCATTTGAATTCTTCATGGCATTCAGATTTTCCACTTTGTCATGAGCACAGTACTATTAAATATTTTCACGGATTCTGTTAGCGATGAGAGAAGGCGAAATGGCATTTTTCAACTCTAGTTACGACAATTTAGGGAGGATAAATTACCCGACGTGATCACGGAGTGCAAATTTTTCATCATATAGAATTAAAAAATTACTCGAATCATTAAACTTGAATGATATGTGAATTATTAAAAAAAAAAGCCACTGAATAACTTAAACTGGGGTAATTCGGTCTTTATTTCAATGATTATTTAATGCGATGGAGAAAGCGTTTCGTTTTTGCGATCTATGCTATTGAATATTCCGGAATGAAAAATTGACAAAAACCCAGTGAATTCTGTTTTGCGATGGGGCTAAATCGATCGATCAACTGACCAACACCGGAAGCAACGAGAGAGGGAAAGAGTGAAGAGAGTGAAGAAAGTGAAGAGAAAGAGGAAAGCGGAGGTTAGAACACGAAAGTCATCGAGGTTATACCCCTCGATCAAGAATAGATTAAGGTGAAGATTGCGCGGAAATGAACAGGTCGCCCACCCCGCCCACTCCACCCCCAAGTGATCCAATTTTCTTCAATATAATTTTCCACAATGATTGAGCGATTACCAATTTCAATAGTACAACCAATTGGCCGTTATTCCCGACTATAAATACGGAACAATCGTGAATGGAATAACTAATATGACGGGATTAACATCTTCGCATATCTCATAGGCGTCATCTGTTACGTACAGATCGTTAACCACAAATCGTTGGGCGTAAACTCGCGCAAGAGACGGCATTTCTGCGTTTCTGAAATACGAGAATCATAAAGTTTATGCGTACCCCACTTGGTTCTGAATTCTCAGAGTTTGTATAGGTATAGAAACGTGTGCCCAACAATTCGGAGCAGATTCCAGGTGTCGGATGTTAGCAATAATTTCTTTTCTCCCACCGAATAATAATTTTAAAATTCAAATTGTCAGCAATTACCAGAAGAGAATTACTCCTTTTCCCACTCACTATACGCAACACCACGAGACCTAAAGTGTTCCTTAATTTGTGAGATGCTGTGGAATTGTACTCATCACTCTATTACTCATCAACAAGAGTGGAAAATAGTCTCAGGTGGTCCTTCACTGGAAGAGAGATTATCTCCCCAGGACATCATCAATTTGTCTCGCGCCGATGACAACTATTGTAAAAAGCCTCATCTCATTACACGATGATGTATCTCTTTGAAGGGAGGCAACCGGGATCGCTTAATCATTGAATTTTCCTATTTTCACCCACTCCGCGAATAATTCACCGTCTCAAAGAGGCACGAGTACCAAGTGGTGGAATGTTCTTTTAATTTTCCCTCCATCCATTCCACTCAATAACCCAGGAATATCCCGAATATCATTGGTACTTGCACTTTGATATTAATTGCCAAGGGGTAAAGTTGCCAGACACATTGGTACTGCTGTGAAGATTTTGCAAAAGTGGATTCTTATGGAAGCATCTTACTTCCTGCGGTATAAAGTTTCAGTACCCGCCCCTCACTCTAACCAAGACAGTCCAGAAATGGGGTATGGGGATGCCTTTGGATGCTGGAGTCTCGGATTCCAGGATCCCTAAGGGGCGCAGGATGAAAGAGACGGTAAAGGGAAAATCGTGGAGGTTATGGAAGTGGTGGGGCTCTTTCGTTGGAAATTTTTCGGTGGTGTGGGAGTGGCGGGGTATAAAGTCGAGAGACGCCAAGACGAAGTGAGTGGAAAGAGGAACTCATGCCGTTGGAATAAAGCTTAAGCCCTCTCCGCGGGAAATCGTCGAAACTTTTCCACGAGGGGGTAAATTAACGAGGCTAATAAAACTCGGATCGCACCCGACGCTTTACCGTTCGACTTTTTTTTTTTCCTACTACACCCGAGTTTATTAGACCGGTCTTCCTGCGGTATCCTTTTTTTTTAAACTCATACTCAAGTTTTTGGAAATGAAAAACAAGGGAATTAACTGCGCGTCGGAATTGTGGTGAGGGCTGATAAGATCCGGGAACAGCGGAATTTCTGGGATTAATTTTCGCGAGTGGACACGAATCCATGAGATGAAATCACGGAATGACAATTTCAGTATGAAATCATGGAAATCATTATTCAATGATCAAGTCTGAACGTTGAAATTTACATTTTGCCCTTTCACTCCTTTCTCGATATTATCAAGAGCTCTCCAGCTATTTCAGGAATACAATTTTCCATTCTCTTAACAGTTATTGCAAGCCTGAACTTTTTACCCTCTCCCCCTTGATTTAATCTCACCGGCATTCCAGAAAGTAAATTCTTTTGTTCTTTTCGCGTGCTCGAATTCATTCGACACAAACATTGCCATGGCGTAATGTTACATCGTCAGAATACATCCAGTCATTTTGAAAAGTGCTTGAAAAAGCCAAACTCCCTCGCAAATCCACGTAATTAAAATGGAATTTCACGTTGGCAAAAGTTTTTACGGAAAAAAAAAGCGGTCATACGATCGCACACTACGAGTCCGAAAATTTCCGGAGGATATAACCAGTCACATGTGATTTTAAAATATTTTCCAAAAAGTCAAATAGCACCCGGAGATGAAAAATTAATTCCATTAACAATTGAATAAGCTATGCAATCACGCTAATTGGCCGCGCTCAAAGGTGATAAATTCATGAGGTACGATAAAGTAACTTCAGAGGAACAATTAGGATGATCAAGTGTGCATAATGTCGCTAATGATGTCATATCATCGAATTACATATGGCTTTGTGAGACGATCGGTGGCTGATGCTCACATCAAGCACCTCGAGCTCTCACGAATATCAAACGGATCGTATTACCTTTGTCCCCATGGAATTGGGGCTGTTTCTGAGGGATTTTTCAACTGTATGTGACACAAGATTCACCAGAAATTGCCTTCAACATAATTAGAGCTCTCAACAATTTTCCATTGGATAATTTGAAAGAAAAATCCACTACCGAATAGATTGTTAATGATTTCCACGATTTCATGATTGAGGAGTGATTTAATTATCGATGGATCAGAGCTCAGGCATTTCATCAATTACTATTTGAATGGATAATAAATTTCAACGTCCAATCACTGTCAAATCGTCGCATGCTTACACAACTGTTCCGGTATTATATGACGTACTAAATTCAGTTTGCAGTGGAATCAAAGGGCTCCTGTGGTTTCATTCAACCGGAAATATCGAAAATGTAGATTGAATTAATGTTTGTTCGTACGGACAGTGATACTGAAATTATTATAGATCGGTATAGATTTACTCTTGCTGGTGAAGCGTGTAAGTATTTCACCCTCAAGGTTTCAATGAATTCCATATGAATGGTATTTGCTGTGGAAAGTCCTTTGGTATTGTAATAATGGAGCGTGGAATAGCTATGGCGACATTCTCAGTTGAAGATTCTTCACCTCCCGTGGGGTGAACTAAATTTCTCAATAAACCCAGTCATTCCGAGCACGAGACTCCAGACACAGCCCCTCATACCGAAACTTTAATTTTTCAAATGAATTTAAATGAATCATCGATTCAATGATGAACTATCATCCCGAAATCCCCGCAATAACAGCTATGTGAAGTTGGCATCGAAGTTTGAAAAATCTAACTTTTTTTTGTTGGTTTGGATTGTACTCATTGAGTACTTGAATGTACCCTGTGCACTTTTTTTTGTACCCTCTTACTTTAGCCCTGAAGCAGGGGGGCAAAATCGTGCAGAATCGGAGTTCAAGAAAAAAAAAATAAACGTG
>NW_011887887.1:63458-146173 GCF_000806365.1 Fopius arisanus | reverse complement strand
ACAAAAAAAAGTGCACAGGGTACATTCAAGTACTCAATGAGTACAATCCAAACCAACAAAAAAAAGTTAGATTTTTCAAACTTCGATGCCAACTTCACATAGCTCGCAATAACGAATTAATGCAACGATGAATATGTAATACGAAGTACAGGTTGTACTTCAAGTTCTCAAAAATGATGCGATCGCGGAAACGTTTACCTAGGGGGTGCCCCCCGGCGAAGCCGATAAGAAAAATCTCATTTTCCTCATGCCACAGAGTAAAAAAAATCCACCAAAATAAATAAATAAAAGCTGAGAGGGTGAATTTAAGGGGAAACTCCACCGACAACTTGTTATCTAGAAAGTTGTACATGTGAAAACAACGGATGCTTGCACAGTATAACGTCTTATTCAGATCCAAGGCAAACATTTCATAGATCCCAGAGATGCAAGTCACCGTGCATGTCGAATAAGACAGTGTTTCACACTCGTACGTAAAGTTCACGCCAGTTCCACCGCCTTTGCCATCATCGTGATTGCGAGGCACAAACGCTTCAACGCTTCCGTTAATCTGCATGTACACAGGGGACACAGCTACATGTATATTCATCGTATCACTTGAGACATATATTCGTGTTATGTACGTAGATTTAGCTACCCGAGGAATAACTCCTCGTTTTCCCCGAGCCCCTAGGAAAGTGTCGACACGCGAATCACGTTGCACACCCGGGACAACTAAGTCTCAACGAAAACTTGCTCGGGCTTTTTGGAGAGGGGGTATTAAATCGAGGGGATGAAAAGACGAGGGGATAGGTGGAGGACCTCGTGTGCACTAACTCGCATTACCCTGGGTAGTTTTCCAGGACTACGGGGAGGGGCCACGACGACAGCCTGCTTCGGTAATGGTTCAAGTTTCGAGGTCGGCATTCCGTCCTTCTTAGCGAACCCATAAGGGCCGCACGCGACTTTAACCCACGTGAAAGGTGGGTTAGCAGGCGTCGCTGAAATATTGTAATTAAAATTGTTCCCCGAAGAGGTCTCGGCTTAAACCCTCCGCACCCGCGCTCTTACTCAACAGAAGAGCCCGACCAACCATGACCCGTGACGTTAATTTGTCGCTGGTCTTGTTCTCTTTTGCCCAGGCCACGATAAATATTCATCCCTTGTTCCCTCGGTCAAATGGACGGCACCACCTCGTCCTATCTTCGGCCCAGACTCATCCTAGTCATCCTACCACCTGCATTCATTACATCCACTCTAGTCTTTTGGGGTTGATTTTTTTTTCCTCAATCCTTTGCATCTGTTTTTCTTTCACTAGTAAATTCCTTCATTTTTTTCTTCAATTTTCTTCATTTCCCTGACACCCTCAAGATCTCACTGCACTTTTCACGAATTGTTCCAGTGAGAAACATCTTCACCAGTTAATTATTCTTTCATCCCAGTATTGCGTCGACACGCCAAATAGTACTTAACCCTGTATTAAAATAATGTTGAGAATACTTATTACGCAGTGCAGTGGAAATTAGCAACATCTGTGTCTCCTGAGATTCAGTATCTCAGTTGTCGAGAATTCCTCGGTCGTTACTCCTCAACAAACTTTGAGGTGAAGTTTTGACGACATGAATTACGACTACCAGTGGAAAAAAAAAGAGAAGGGGAAAAAAAAAGAAGAAAGTAAAAAAAGCCACGTTAATCCCTCTGTCCTCACACTTAAACGCACTTGCTGGGACAATTGTTTTTAATTGGCATGAGAAATTCATGGGGATACGAGCAATGTTCAACAGCGTGGAACAATACTCTGAATTAATTGGTAGAATTGAAAACGTCAGAAATCAGTAACCTAATTCAACAGGATCGTTTCTGGCATTGCTACCGATGTTATAGCGTCACCAGTTGGAGCAGAACTTTGTTGGTAATTATCTCGTTAGACAATGGTTGAGTTTATTTCGCTCGTTATGCCGGAGACGTCTGGTGGTGAAAATTATCGTACGCAATTTAGAGCAACTGAGATTCATAATTTAGAATGCACGGTGAATAGAAAAACAGAGATGCACACTGTACCATTGTATTTATAACTCTAGTCACAAACTGTTTCAATTTACAGTGTAATATTCCAAAGCCTCAAAATTCAAACTTTCCACTAGTGTCAGCTGGCCGAACACGTATCACGAGACTGACTTCTATTTAAACAACAACGAATACCAAGTGGAGTATTTATGTGATCATCCGATGAAATATTACATGAAATATTCGCCGAGGAAATAAAATTGCCCTACAGTCCAAGTTTTCGCTATATTTTTTAGACAACACCATCGTCAACAGCTCATTAAATTCAATCAATATTGACAGGCTATTCCATACACAATCACCATTGGTACTATTTTTCCACTAATAAAGGAAAACATGACTGTTGAATTTTTTTATTTCACCCATTCTGGACTCTAATTCTGTATTACCTAACGAGAAACGTAGACACACGGGATGAGCAAACAAAAAAATAAATACTGCGTATGTTAACGGGTGATAGTATGCAACTGGGTTTCAGTAACCCGCTTATCCGCTCAGGGACCCCAATGCCCGTTCAATTTCCAGTTTTACAGTCGTATGTCGGCTCATTGAGTATCCATTAATTCCTGGTAGAATTGCCTCCAAATGTTCAACGGAAATTGGACCGCATGTCATTCGTACGTTACGCCGGGCAACATTTAAACTTCACGCGTCAAATATATTGATGGGTTATGTTAAATATCGATATACCATTTGAAATATAATACGCCATCCGAAAAACTCTTTATATCGATATTATACATTGAAAATTAATTGCGTCACTTTGTGAGACACTCAGGGTTTAGAATTGTTAATAAATTGTTCATGAAAATTGATCCATTTGTGTAATACCGCGCGGAGCGAACTCGTAAATAAAAAAAAAATAAAAATAATAACTTCATACACGCGTGAAAAATCGTGGACGCAATATCGCGCATGATATTCAGTGTGGAAAAATCGTGAGGCTTGTCGAGTTTTGCCAAGAGTGAAGTCTAAAAAAATAAGTAAAATAAAAAATGGAAAACGTCTACGATCGAGAAGTTGGCGTACTTTTTTTTCCGTATCGCAGAGCAACTTTTTCCCCCGGACTGCAATCCGGAAAAATGAATGGAAAAGCGACTGCACTGCGATAAGAAGGATCAGAGTAACCGGCAAAAGTTATATACGTGAAAAATTCAGTTGTATTTCCACTGGGGTAAAGTATTTAAATGTAATGAATATCTTTTCTGGGGTTGACGTTCAACTGTAGAATGTCTGCGGTTGTGTTTAACTCTCTTGGGAATGTACCACCCTCGTCGATCATTTGGAGCGTATCGGAAAACCGTCACTCCTGCGGGCTACACTTTTTCTATTTCTCATTGATCCCCACCCACCACCCTCCACCTATATATTTAATGGATCATACGTGCTCTACTTTTCATATTTCGTCCTGCGGCTATTGTGATCGATCTGCTAAATATTCCTCCACGACAAACCTCTAAAAACCCAATAAATATTTAAACTAAAATATTCCCCCTCCAAAGGATCATACCGCGACAGCCCCGAGATACGAATAACCCATTCCATCACTCGTCGTTCCATCTAAACGAACAACTGCAATAACATCGTTAATAACACTAATTAGGCTATTAGAGTAATCCACCGTGATGCTTAATTACATCGTAATGATTGATCGAATCAGATTCACTATATTATACGCCACAGGTTCGCCGGAGTTTCTAATAGACTAGGTGTTCAAGGAGAGAGTGGTGAGGACCTTGTTAGTTACTGGTACTTAATGCGGGGGTGTTGAGGCACTGAGACAATTTGAGGTGAGGAGGAGGGAGGAGGTATATTCTGAGAGGAGCAATTCGGCCAGTAAGTTATCGACTGGTAGATTATCGCTTGTACGTGCCTCGGATACCGTTAGACCAGAATCTAGAGTTGAGGATAGGTCTATGGGATAGGGCCCTGTCCATTTCCAGGTGACGTTGGTAGCGTTATACCTGGTGTGATGGCTACGATGGGGGTACGAGGGAATCAACGATTATAACACAGGGCCAAACTCTCGCATTAATGCCCCGTCACTGCACCTATATCAGACTGTACGTACTGTTACGTTGGTAATGATCATCACGAATTATCGTGCTTTACGATACGTTATGTGCATGTCCATGTTTATATCGCTGATCCATACATACCCTCCGTCCAGCCAGGAATAACGATAACAAGGGGATAAAAGTTTTTCTATTGTCAGGGAATCCCTCCCAAGGGAGTAGTTAATTACGAAATCATGGGAATCGCGCGGGTTTCACTTGAATTTTTTTTTTCCTTTTCATTTCGATACGTCTCATGGGCTCGAGGATTTTATTATTATCTATTAGAACAATGTATGTGAAATAAACTCTCTCTCTTTATTCTTCCCCAACTTGATTAAAATGTCCCGTCTACCCAGCCATCGATTTATCCCCTAGTTCCATCAATCCCGGAGTATACGAAAATTTTTGACCCAAAAAATTTCCATCTCCCGGCGCACGTCAGACTGACTCGAGGATAACGTTTTTTTCAATAACGAGGAGCACTCGGATGGCAATCGAAGCCAGTTGGAGTCAGTGGTCTCGTCCTCAGTCATAAATTACGATTAAAAAAAAATATGGATTTATCCTCCCCCTCCCCTTGACTCCAGATACGTGATGAAAATCGAAGTATTTTCTCACACCCCTGTCTGATCCTCCATCATCTCTTCTACCCACTTTACCACCATTTGCCCTCCAACCCTTTCACCCTCAACAGCTCCTCTTCATTCAACCGATTGTAGGCAATACCGTCAAATTCCCAGCACGAACACGCGCTCTCGAAAATGTTTCGAACGCAGATTTCGAGAGAATCGTGATGCGCGTTTGACACGTTTACGAGCATCTGGTGCACCTAGATTCGGGTTGTGAGATATGGAAAATACGGTGGGACATGAGGACAATTGGGTGAGACTGATGGTGAGGGGTTTGTATAATATGAAATTACGGTGGGACAAATTAATTTAATGAACCGTACGTACCACGGTCTCACCTGCTTACGTCTATTCTGATGAAATAAAAATATTTTTTTCTCTCCTACCCTTGGCATGGAACTGTCAAGGGCTGAAAATATGCAACGAGACGTAACCAAGCATTACACGTGGAGTACATGTGTAGGTGAATCCCGAGGATTTTGTCCGATGGTAAAATTTATCGGTGAACGCATCAAATGTATGTATACCCCTGTTAAATCAGAGGCATGTCGGAAAACTCGTTCGGATGGAAATTGATAATTTCGTATCTCCCGCACGTTTTCCATAAATCGTAAAATTTTTCAGCGCTGAAAATTTTTGAAATTCGAGGGAATTGCGGTACGCTTAAGGAAAGGCATTTTTTTTTTCTTCTCATCTAAAACTAGATAGAGTGGATGCAGAAATTTGCCGATTACCGTTGGATAAAGGGAATATATCAAGGCGTTTAGAAGTGCAGAGTTAACTGAGCTTTCGAAGGCACTCGCACACTTCCGGTATACACTCGAATTGGTGGCCATCGAGGGAAGTTATCTAAATGTTTGAATGCAGTGTCACAGGAGAAAGGGCAAACCCGGTGGATGAGGGAGGTACAGGGATATAGAATTGAGAGAGAAAACGATGCCAAGGGTAGCCGAGCGTATACGGCGCTTTAACTTTATCGAAACTCGTTTTAACAAACTGCAACCGAGGAATACCCGGCCTGTGCATTTCCACAACGTCGGACAGGGAATTGAACGAAAATTAGGATGCGTTAATTTGGAGTTAAATTACAAAAGCCGCACTGTTGGAGAGCTGAGAAAGCTTTGCTGAATGTCACTGGCCGAGATTCATTCATTTCATCGTAGATTTTATACCGAGAAATTGATTAACATGACGGATATGTGTTAACTCATTAACATTTGGATAATTCACTCACTCGAGGATTTGATGGAAAATTTTTTTATAACTCCCCCAGCAAGTCTTAAACTTTTCAAATTCCCCGTGTACTGGGGGTTGAGGGTGGCCTGTCTCCTTTGTGCTGCGAAAAGCCCTCCAGATGCCAATAAAAAGAAGAGATGGGGTGGTACCCTGCATTATTTATGCTGCAAGCCTCACTGATGCTCTATATCTAACTCCCATCCCCTACACCCTCGCCAACCAAAGAAAAACCCTCCTGGACGTGTGCACCAACTCGCTTTCCTCTTTTCTCACACCGATAACCCGAAAGAGTGCACTACAACCCACCGGAAATGCCATATACTTTTCTGAACTTGGTAAAGTTTTGACGGAAACCACCGGGCGCGGCAAAGCGGAAATTTATGGATTTTGTTTGGAGTCCTTGGCCTCAACTCGCGTACTACACTCACCCCGCTGATTTACAACTCAACCATCCTCGTTTATATTCCACCAAGATATCGAGTACATCTATATCTTGAGCTGCCGACCAAACTCACTCACATTATATAGAAAATTTACCATTAACAATGAATTTAATGAATTTAATGAATGCAACTCGATTTTTTAAAGAGGAAAAAAGGGAAAATTTCCCTGGAATTTTGACGAAATATCAAACAGAAAATTGATTAACTGAAATATGTGCCTTAGGAATATTCAGGAAATCGATGGGTCGAGTAAAATTTATTATATGTTTTGATCGGAGTGCATCGAACCTAAAGCTCAACTCTCTGAAGTTAACACAGTCATCTCCATGGCTAGACATCAACGGAATTTAACCGGCAATTGAATTAATGGGGTTTAAAAATTGAGCTACTTTGATAACTAATAGTATACCGAGTTAACGAGAGAGCCCACTAAGTTGCCGCAGGGGTATTCTCTCATACTGAAGTAAACTTAACCCTTTCCATGGTATCATCAACCTGGCAAACTCAACCTCCAAAGTTGTCGCTCCAGACAGACAGCGTTTGGACAAATCCTTGGAGTGGTTTGCGGCACACAGGCATCCTGGAATATTCCTGTTACATGCATCCATCCCTCAACTTCGGCAATAGTCACATCCAACAAATTTCCAGTAATTTCAACTGACAGTCCCATGGAAAAGGTCGAACAAGATCTCAAGCACCGAGTTGACGTTAACTCCCGAGTCTCGGCATTTCATTAGCATATTTATGTGATTATAGTTTCAATCAATCGTCGAGCTATCGATTCCATGAATATACATGAGATTTTTCATATTAATTGTTGATTTAATTTGCATCAATCGGGAGTAAATAGTGAATTCATCTGACGGCAGAAACGAGTTTTTTGCGCTCTTGAGACTCGAGGTAAAATCGCGTTAATAGATGAAAGCATTTTTCATGGAGAGATTTTTTATAATTATTGGAATCGAATAAGTGCGAGAAGAATCGAGTGACGAAGTGCAATTACATGGACCTTTTTCCATACTACTACCGATACCAATTTTATTTTCATTTCGCAATGCTCGGAGAACTCTGAGTTCATGGATTCTCAATTAGTACGTTCCTCCAATCACTTTCTGTTTATTCAGCCGTTATGAGTTTCTTTTTCCACACTCATTATTATGAGCCTTATGCAAATAGAGAAAGGGTCGCCGACATTCTTCGACTAATGGAAAAATTCGCCATTTTCGCGGAGAACGAACGAGGGAATCAAACAGAATAGCAGTGATGTTTCAGATCACAAGTTGAGAAGTCAAATAAAAGGAGGAGCACCAGAAATTTTTGCCCGCCCTGTAATGACGCCAAATCGTCATTCCTCAGACTTGAAAAAAGTCTCAAACTTGAAGAAAAACTTCAATATCGATATGACCAAGTTGTTTGGTAATTGCAAATGGCTATGAAATTCATCCCCGCAAGAAAAAAAAAAATCTCAACACGACAGGCAGCAACCGCGGATAGACATTGGCACCAGAAAAGTTGGTGACCCTCAGGGCGCCAGTGGCCCATCTTTCCGAGGTTTCGAGTGCAACGAACGTCAATATGACGATCACAGTAGTTTTGGGTGCGACCGCGTGTCAGAAGTACACACATCACGGGTTCCAACAAAAACCAACTGAAAAGTGAGACGGAATGATACGAAAACGCATGCGCCCTGGAATGTTGAATTCTCCAAATTTTCCCCTCGTACCCCCAATATCTCGGAGTGAGACCAGTGGAGAAAAGGACAGTACCAACAAGAGAGCAACGAGACAACGAGGGAGAGATAGAGAGAGATCGAGACAGAGCGACGAGAACTCGTGACAAAATTGAGGAGAGGGGAATGGTGCTGTGTTCTGGTTTGTCGTGGGCGCCGGGTTTCAGGGTGTTGGCAAGAATTCTCATGCCGACGTGGTTACGAGAGGAACCGAGACAACGTATACATTGAACAATCCGATTGAAGTGAGAGGAATGGAGAGCGCGGGTACCAGGTGGTTCCATGTGTTCGTAACTCGCGACGGCGTGTTGGAGCATCACTCCACATCTCCCTCTGCATCGTATTCACTAGGTACCTTGGACTCTCTCGTCGGCATTAACTCGGTGGGGAGTCACCGGGACTGTAGGAGAAGTTGAGGGGAAACGAGTGGGGAAACTCGAATAGTCCCCGGCCGTTGTACACCAGCTTTCGAACGCCTTCCTCCACGGACTCCCCCGCTCTCTCGACGTGTCTCTCACTCTTCCAGCGGCAGTTCAACGCCGGTCGCGTTGCCAGCATGTTCAAATCCCTCGTCTGGCTTGTATTATCAATATTTTCACCGTTGAAATAATGAGAAGAAAAAAAAACAACCGACAAATCGCTAAACACCTACACCGTTAAATTTCACGTTACTCATTATTATTTTTTAAACCATTTGGGGAGTGACTGCTGTAATAATTGTATCCATGATTTCATTGGTACTTTCAGTTTTTCTGAATGAATCTGGGGGCCTGTTGTGTAGTAACGCCAGATGTATGAACATAACCTACAAGGGGCAAAGAACAGACCTGTTCTGTTGTGAGTGTTATTGTTGACTTTGTTTTTCTTTACGAGATTGTGTATTTTTGGAGCGCTTCATTCATCACTCGTGGGGTTTTTTAAAACTCCAGTGCTCTGGAATGTGAATGATAACGAATGGAGAGGTTGTCCGGGTAAATAAACTACTGGGATGTCTTATGGTGAGTCTGATGGAACGATAACGATTTTTTAGGTTTAATATAGAGTATTGGAGTCTAGACAATAGATATGTAACAAGTCTGTACTCTCGTCACGTGCCACGGAAATGATCTAATCGGGAGATCTATGAAACCATTTGCTACGATAGTTGCGTGTTTAGTGATTAAAATCGTAATGCTCTCGGTGTAATTTCATCTGCATTTTTATTTGAGGAATAAAGAGGCCGGAAATCGGGGTTTATGAATGCCAGTGATTAATACGCGCTGCTCTGACCGATTGTATGAGAATTAAACAACACGTGTGCAATCAAACTCAACGAGAAACGTGAGATTAACGGGTTATTTTGTGTTTTAAAAAATCCATTGATTATTTAATGTCAACAATTTAAATTTACGCGACAATTTAACGAATTTTTTGGCTTCGTGATGCTCCAATTCCACATGATTCAAGAGATTGAAATTGGCATTTGATTTCCGGTTGAGTTTTTGCTACTGAAAAATAAATTGAAATATCGGTGGGATTTTCCACGAGATGCAGAACATCGGGAAATATTTCATGATGAAAAGTATGTTGCGCTTGAAATTAATTCAAATAGCACTTCACGTGTTGACTTAATCCGTCCTTGAATTATTAAAACCGAGTATTAAATTTCAAATTCTCCCCTGCAACATGCAATATTCACTGGTTCAATTTGAGAGAATATTCACGTACCCCAGACTGAAAACGAATGAAAATAGCAGTTGTAAAAACCCAATGCAGTATTGATATATCAGAATCATCGTATGACCAATAAATACCCAGCAATAATTCTCAACGTTCGTTTTTCCGTAAACAACCGAACAGTTAACATTTGTAAACTGTCACGTACCAGAAAAAACCATTAAATTAACTCTGACAAATTTTTCGAGATTTTCACTGCCCTCGCAATAAATTCCCAGTGAAGAATTTCCACGCAATCGTTAAATTGAAACGCAAGGTCTGAGAATTCAAATTCCCAGAGTTGAATTTTTCGAGGTTGATGAAGTCCGTTTTTACCGTGAAATGCACGTGAATTTGGAATATCATGTCTCCTTTAAAGAGGCAACGAGCGTACCTTTAATGCAACCGTGTAGAAAACCCTCGTCAGGAGTTCCATACCAAGAGATTCCAGTAAAAATTCCACATCTGCGGAGGGATGTACAAGGGTGAGAGAGTGAGACAGAAGGCCGGAATACCTCGGTTTTGCACCCATGGGGGGTTAGAGTTGAATGGGTAACACGAAAGAAGAGAAAGAGACGAGTGGGGTACAACAGAGAAGTAGAAAAAAAAAACGAAAAAGGAAAAAAAAAAATGAGAGAAAAGAGCCAATAAAAGGGGAGAGTCTTGGGAGTTGCTGGACGAGTGTGTTGAAGTAAATAAAAATGGTGGAAAAATATTGGGGAAAGAAAAAGGTGTAACGGAATTGAGAGAGAAAAAGGAGCCGTTGGGTCCTTGTGTGATTTACCGGGTTTTGCTCGTCGAGATCCCCAGGTCTGACCCAGGGAAATGGAAATTTCCATCACGAATTACGGTACATCCTCGTAAACAAATTTTCAACGCTCGCACAAGAAACCCCTCGGCAAATACAAGAAAGGCAAACAGGCCTTTGTACTTCTTAAACTGGACTTTCTTCCCTGAGGAATTAGTGACATTTCACTTCGAATTCTATTAGAAATATGAAATTTTATGGAGAAATGGAGTAATTGGAGTTGTCGGGCTGTAATTACCCATCCAAACGTGGAAAATTGTATATTTTGAAATTGACGAATACAATGATTCAGCGCGGAAGCAGAAAATGATGGGAATTTTAATGGAAACAATGTGCATCAAATTATTGGATTGCAATGCTGCCAATTTATCGTTAAATAGCCACCGCTCTCCTTCCCCGTAATTGTTAATTAAAAATTCAATTAAAGTACGCATGCATTCGATGGAATATTGAATGTATGATGAACTGAAAAGTTTGACATTAATCAAGTTTACTTGATATTGAAAATAATGAAAAATTCGAAATAACATTGGGGAAAAAATGAAAGAAAAACTCATACCACCAGCGACATTTTCTCTCCTTTCAACTCAGAAATTAGGTTTTGAGCAATTCGCAAAGTGGTGGAGACATGATAAATTATTACTCAGTGAGTTGCAACTTTGGCTCTGCCTCGTCCCTCACTCTCTCATTATATACACCTGTACATTACACCCCATGAACAATTCAAGTCTATCCTTTCATGTGTAACAACTTCATCAGAACCTTTTCGAATATTAGACTCAACCCACTTTCCCTCGAGAAAAATCCAATCCTCCTAAATCCAATTTTCCACATCCCAAGATTTTTTCATAAGAATTCTAAACCGACTGTAGTAATCAGTGGATCGGTGGATTAGTTATGGATAAAAAAAATCGAGAAATAAATAGTCAGAGAAAGGCTATTCATTAGAAATGGCGGTGGAAGGTACCTGGAGCATGTATAAATCCGGAAAATTCCATGGAAGGATTTATGAGCGTCGTGCGATGTGTGGTTGGACGGGGGGAGCATCCTGGGACGATCTGTTTCCTATACTTAAATCCCGTCGGCATACCACAGTTTTATGGCATGTCCGGTTTTCTTTGAAAAATGCAGAATATCCCCATTCACCATTGTAAATACGACGAACTAAAAATATGACTATTTCACGAGATTTATATTCCCCCGTGTACGAAACATTTATGGGATTTTCAAATTACATAATAGCAGCTATAAAAGCATTCCACTACTGGGGCCAAAGTTGACTATCAAATGAACTTCTCTCTATTCAGAATACTCATCCATAATGAAAAGAATTTTTGTTTCTCTACCGAGAAGGCGTGCATGTCCTAAATATTTCTTTCTATCCAGAAGCCAAATGGCTTTATACCGAGACTTTGCAATGGTATTTTTCACCGTGGTAGGGCATGGATAAAAATTCATGTGAAAAGGTGCGACCGATGCATCATCGAGACGATGTGAAAACGTGAGTAGCATAACGTGTCAGATAGGCAAAGGAGCACGTGTAATGTATGTTGCTGTACCTATTTACACACAAGATGAAATTGTGCGATCATGGATATAGGCGGTTGAACAGTGCAAACATTGTACGCAGTAGTCATGGCTATTCCATTCCATATAAACATTACAATTGAATGTATTTAAATTTATTCAGTCACAATTGCCAGCTAGCGATTATTAATGCAGTGGAATTAATGGATATAATCGCGGTTTGATGCTGAATAAATTGACAACATTGCTTTCCCATTAAACGGCAATACTCGATTAAATTGCGGGAAGAAAAAAAAAATCCCATGACAATTCAGCCAAAATCAATTGTCATTTGATTTTTCCGATAATGAGAGTATTTTTTAAGTCTGAAAAACCTGGACAGAATTAATTTCTTTGAGTGGATGAAAAATGGGATATTTTTATATCGCATGGACGAGACAATACAATAGAAAATACTGTATACGTGTCGCAGAGGACAATAGCAACACCCAGTGACAAATCCACCATTTTTTAGCGACTTTTAGCGACTGAAAATAAAAAGATTGAACAAAAAAAAAAGTCAAATATTGATAGGGGATCATCCCACGTAGGCTTGCAACGTAGGCGAAGTTTTTCTCACTCACCCTGACCTCTCGATGGGATTGGATAGTTCACCCATACATGAAACTTTATATATGCCTTCCAATATTACTAGATTGAACCTGTACACCAGGGGATGGGACGTCAACTGCATCATAAAAGGGAGAGTTTACAGCGCCAAGCACCGCACTCCATACTCGTTAGATTTCGCCATCAGTTAAATTTTGCATATTACTGGATGAAGAAAAAACATTCACTCGACCAATGGAAAAGCCCGGGTGGAGAGGGGGAGGGCTTGATGAAAAATTATTCGAGTCTGCACGTACAGAATGAAATAATAAAAAATTACCATGAGCACGGGATGACCTCCGGCCAACATGGGAGAAGAAATTTTCCACTAAACACCGGATAAATAACCCGTGGAGCAATTACTCGTTTATTATTTATATTACTTTGGGCTGATGGTGAATTGTTTAGTGAATTAATTTGGCGATGTGGGGGTGGATTTTTTTGACGTTGAGGTGAATTGAAAATTTTTTCATTGGCGCTGGGTGTTGGATAATTGTGTTGCCGTTTATGTAATGTTTTTGTTATCTAATGCGGATGTGGTGCAGACGAAAAGGAATGGGGTTGTGTTGGTACATTGACGTTTGTTTGAGAGAGTGCCAGAGGGCGTGGGCGACCAACGCAAACATGCGTATTATCGAGCGCACACGCCCCGCGACCGCGGTAAACATGAAAAAAAAAAATTTGAAAAAAGAATTTAAAATAGGTAGCCCCGTCTGAAAGTCGCACTTTATTCCGATCCTTGATTCACCCTCGGAGGGTGAATCAACAAACTACTCTTTAAATACTATTAAAAAATATTCGCAACTAGACGCCCCATTCGCCAACAATTCGCAATCAAACTTGTCCTGACGTTCAATCGTCGCGTCGCGTTTTCTCTCTTAACGGCTTGTTCTGGCATTTGCAGTAAAAAAAATTACGAGGGCAAGGAAAATTATAAATTTCTCATGAATTCCGCGTATTTCAGGGTGAGCTTGAATTTTTTTTTTTACCCCAAGTCACAAGTTTTTCCAGTTTAATAAATTTTACTGCCATCCAACTCGAGTTCATATGCCCCTGTTTATACACTCCATTTTTTTTCTCCACCATGGTAGAGTACCGCGGTAAATATTAACAATTTTCGACTCTTGCCAATAAATATTTTGCGAGTATATCCATCAACATTGATATCAAGTATTTAATTTACACAAGCATAAATATAATGCACGAGGACGTGATGTTTTCAAAAGTATAGGATTCCACGGGGAATTTGATTTTTGATAAAAAATCAAAATAATTGAAAAAATTCAGCCCTCATTCGATGGAAAAGCCAATGAGCAATAGCATCAGATGAATTTGAATGTATATTGACCGGTGAAGCTGTTGCTATTATGTAACAATGTATTCCCAAACAGCACTCATTGCTTTTATCTACCATTGACACCAATCAACGTGAAAACGTTTGGAGCGTGACAAAGTTGTCTTCAATTACTCTGATTGCCGCCCACATACACTTCAAAGCCACTAGTTCCGCCCTCCTCCCCAAAATACCGATTCATATAAAAATACCAGTAGCAATGACTCATTTATTCCAAATATCAACATTATCCTGACAATTCAAAAAAGACGATGCGAATAGAAATAAAAAATTCCTCCTTTTCCCCTCAAAAAAAAATCCCTCAAGTTGAATATAATTTAAACAATATCACCGAAATATTAATACCTTTGTACGTATTGCTAATGAGGGATTATCGGAAAAGCCAATGGAGCGTATTGCTTTCTCCCGTGATATCTGAGAATTCTACACTCGGGCGTTTTACTATCGCGGGATTGATCTGGCGTAACTCAAATCCGATTAACGCATACGAACACGACAGATCAGCAAGTATCTCGATAAAAGGGGGTGTATTGTACCAATAGACTGTTGAAAACACGACGAGTCGCAATAGATCGTACTGTTGATGTCGGCTGATTCGAGGATTGCGTTAGAAACGTACCACACCAAACCGATCCGGGATTAATCCAAACGCTAATACCCAGGGTTCTCCGATAAACCATCTACGTGTATATACTGACATACTGCTCGGTGCGTAACAGTAATGGATCTGAATTGAATCAATTTTCGTTGGGATTTGTGCTTGTTGAGCGATCAAAGTCATCCGTGCGCTTGATAAACCTGTAATTAGCTTTTAATACCACGAATATTACGCGTGCATTTCACATTGACGCTCAAGTGTCATGCAGTTGACACGTGTTTTTTCATTCTTACAAATTATCGATGGAATATCAGGGCTTCCGATAAATATTATAAATATTCCGATTAATTACCGAGAAATTAACATAATCCGGTGGATTACGTGGTGGAGAAAAAATGCGACACGAGCTTGGAAAAAATGGATGATCTTAATCGAATGAAAATTTATTAATCGTGAGATGTAGAGCCCTTTGAGCAACGGATTTATCCGGAGGATAATCTATTTTCTGAGTGTCGATGTTCCCAGAATGCGACCTCTCATCCTCGTTGTTCTCGGTAATCCCACCGAAATTGACATTGATCCCTCACCCCATAAATACCGATTCACCTCATAATAAGTATCCCCATCCACTCCGATACAGATCACTAGATCGATCAAACGCTTGATTTCAACTTGATTATCACGTGGTTTATATCGTTGTTGGTAAAATGGGTGGAGGTTAACTCGACGGTGGCGGGGCTCGACACGTACCGGGTGAATAAATTTTCACGTCTACCAGTTTCTGTGGTAAAGTGAGAAGGGTGGTGCCCTGAGGGGGCGGTTGGGGTGGATGGGGTGGATGGGGTGGATGTTGGCGGGTAAAAGGGCGGTGTGATAGGTAAGAGGAGAGAAAGGGGATAGAAATTGGGTGAGAGAAAGGGAGGAAGTCTACACCGCAGTTGGGGTATAGACGGAACCCGAAGCCACACTACCGGGGCTCACGTCCTTTCCGTCTACCCTCTTCCCTCCTTTAATGCTCCTCCACCTGCATTATCGTAGCTTCCGATCGCAATGTACCATTCACCCCCCCTCCTCCCCCCACTTTCTCCCATTCGCCAGAGATGTCCGACATGTAGGAAAAAAAATATAAATCCCCGCACATTTCACCTGACAAAATATTGAGATTCCACTCATTCCATCCCCTGACAATCTGCCACTGTCATTCATACCTCTCACCCATTCGATCTCTCTCACCCTAAAAAAAAATGGCGAAATTGCCAACGACAGCACTACTGATTACATTTTTTACCCTCCTCTCACGAAAAAAATACACAATGCCTCTGTCGGTCACCGAAAAAAAAAAAGAAAACCACGAATTAGCATAAAAATTTCACTTGTTAATGAGCACATTCAATTAAAATCGTGGCAACAACATGGGCAGCGTTTCGAGGTATTAATTGAACTGAAATTCGCAGCTACCACTGATTATCTCGTGAAAGCTCGAATTTTTAATATAAAAAATTCTTAAAACCTCGGGGGAATTGCAACTGTCATGATTTTCCAATTGGAAGAATTGAAAGTTCAACGAAATAATTTATCAAGAGTGAATTTTGTAGACAAAGGTGGAGTGGTATGGGATAATCGAGCAACCAGTTCGATTCTCTTGGTGTATCTGATGTAATGGTTTGCAGTGAGACTGTGGGTAATCGAGAGGTCAGTGACACCACCGGTCTAGGAAGTGTCATTGAGGTTTCTTCAATCAATTCCATCTAATCATATAGCTTGAGATTTTTTTTCTCATTTCAATTCCTCGAGGTAAATCCAAAGAGCGAGAACAGAGTTTGAATAATTTTGATTGAACACCGTACATAATGGATAAATAATTATTCCTCTTGGTCAGTAATCTGCACATGACACATGCTTCAATTCCCCCAGATCTGTACATTTGTATGCTTATGTGTAGAACTTGCAGTAAACACGTGATTTCGTGTGATCACCACCGGGTGCGGGCGTTAACAAGCTTCCAGTTTCATTGAAGCGTTAAATTTCTCCTGCGGTGGTGGTTAATTAGTACGCATGTGTTGTCGGTATGATTTTAATTGAATGTACTAACTGATAAGTGAATTTTTTCAATTTAAAAATTGCCTGTTTATTCCGGGGATAATAAATAAATGAATGGACTAGATGAAAATTTAAGACTAAAAATTCATTTGAATTTGCACTTTGGCGTGTAGCTCGCGCTAGGAACACAATGTCGTACAAGAGATGTACAAAAAAGTCTGAGAGATTCTATAGTCCAGGTCTTATAGCCGGTGGTGTTTAGGAGAGGGCAGCAATGGGTCTCCAAGAGAACGATAATAAACGAGCTTTTACGATCACAAATGGTTCGCACAGACGAGCCCTTTGTTTTTTCCCTTACCCTTTGGATATTACTATCTCATATCTCAACGAAATTTCATCGTCTAGCTTTTCACATCGTACCTATCACTGCCACAATCCTCTCACCTCTTCTGGGATCTCTTGTATTTCTATCTATTCTCATTTTCATTGAAATCGAATATTTCGCTGGTCGAGTGGTCTCATACGTCCACCACACGTCCACTCCAATAATCGATTTTCCTTTTTATTTTCAAGTGAACACGCCAGAATGTGTACGTTTATTAAAAGAATTTATTTATTAAAATCCCAGCAACCGATTGACCAAAGTGGAGACAGGTATTTCAGTTATGGAACTCGCGATAAAATAGTATATGAAAATTAAGTGAAAAATCCACGAAACACTGTCGCTATACTCCACGCATTCCCGATATTTTCAGTGCAAAAAAAAAATGAGGGCACGGAGATTCAAGTAATTCGTTTTAAATTCGATACATCTTAAACAATTATTCATGAGATATTCCCCAATTGGACAGTCCGCCCAACTGATCCGCATGAGTTTTCGTATCAGGTTATTCCCCGTGAATTCAAGCTATACCCATTTCCCAAATGAAATAACTTCAATTATCTTCCAACGTGAAATGTGTTCAAGCTAAAATAAGAGGATAAAAATAATCCCCGAGTTGCTTGGAGAGAGTAACGAGAAATAAGACGTCAGATAATACCGTGAACGAAGAAGGCACTCCGGAAGAGTAAACACAATGGCATTGGAAAATCACTAGGTGCATTTCTCCGATCGTTGTCATGGATATGTACCTCAAGCTCACCAATGACTCAAGAAGATCTCGCACCCCCTATTCCCTGCCACTTTTTTTTCACTCTCCACTTTTCTCAACATCTCTCAACAATTTACTCTCAAAGACAGAGGCTTAAGCCCTGCCTTCACATTTTTTCCACCCCTTTAATATCATTCAATCTAGTATATTCCATTTCCATCTCAATATTACAAAAAAATTATATTAAATCTAGCCCCGATTTCAATCGAATGTAAATCTCTTCTCATTTCAAAGCAGTAGCTATCTCACTAGGATCACTTGGAGTTAATCATTTTTTTTTTGGTGAATCGACTAGAATCAGTATTTTTTTTTTTTGCGAATGAGACCTCTAATAACATTCTATAAAAGGGAATGGAGCTGCGAGGAGATGTAAAAGTGTGAGAATGTAAAATGTAGAGTTGGTCGTGACGATAACGCCTGGGGGGTATTAAAACTAAAGTAATTAGAGAGTTGGCAGTGTAGAGGCTTTCCAAGGGTTTGTACCGGTGCCTAATCGTCATACCGTCAGTGCTCATCTCTCCTCGGTACTGGGGACATTGGTAAGCCGATGATATTCTACTCGGGATTATCACAAATTTTCAGTCACAACGTGGGGATTTTTCACGTACTTTACCGGGAGTTGTGCCACTCGTTGGCCACTGGGTGACAATCTTCGGATATTTTTTGTATTATTTTTTTTTTCTTTCTACTCTCAGCTCTCTCTTATCGCCTAGAAAAGCACTTGTGACCTCTTGAAAGTGGCCACACGATTCCCGAGTGGACGCGTGCGATGCTGAAGAGCATTTCATGATTTACCGGGAAAGATATCAGTGTTAAACCTCCGTGCATTGTCAAGTACACGACGACTTGACACGGAGACGAGAGAATAAGAGGGATAAAGTATATGAGAGAGAGAGAGTACTTCACCCGAGAATATTTTATACGACACAAAAAAAAATCATTTACCCGTTTTATAAATAGTTAAAGCTCTTTTCATACTGTAAAAAATTAATTGATTTGCATTATCGATTTGTTTGGAATGAGAAGAAATTTGTCGATGTGACCAAATTGCATTTTTGGAGTACTTGAAATTTTAAAGACCACGAAATTATCCATCTGCAGTTGCCGTTACTATTATCATTATTATACGAGAGGACATTATTCTTGAAAAGACCATCCTCCCTTTCATTGAATGTCATGAGTGTGAACGACTCGTTGAAATGTTTATACTGAAGATGAATATATGAAAGGTTGAAATGGAATTTACCACAAGCGTCGTTGAATGAATTCATCTCATTCGAATAACTTCCCTCCCTTCCCTGCTCAAAAGATATAAAATGAAAAACAGTGGTGTCACGATTGTAAAATAGGTCAAGTAGTGCAGATTGCCAAAAGAAAAAAAAATGGCGTAATGGTGAATCACAATGTGACCACCACTAGAAACCAATTTCCATTTATAACTGTCTTCACAGGATTTCAATCAGAAAGAAATAAAGAAAAAAAATATTATTCGACCGTAAATTCTTCATTCTCTATTATTATTTTCCTTTTATTCATTTTTATTCTCCTCCCTTCCTCTTATCATTTCCAACGGAAATTGATAGGAAAAGACGCGGGAGCCAGAATGAATATTGAATTCGGTTGGAAGACTCGGGGTACGGAAAATGGTGATGGAAGGGGATGGGGTTATACCGTAGGGCACGGCAATTTCCAGAACTATATAGAATTTCAATAAACGCGCAAGACGACTACCCCAAAGACGAATTGAAGATGACATACGTTGCCGTCAGCAACAAGACACCGTCAGACTTCAAGTTATCAGAGCTATCCCACCAAAAAAAAAAATTATATGAACAAATAGATTAGACCGAGGTCTCCAGACATTGAGAAAATATTTCCAGGACTAATGAATGATAGTTGATGAAATAAATCGACCAAGAGTGGATATGGGATGAAAGAGGCCAAGGGTTTCCCTTCAGCCATCGAGTGTCTGACAGAGAAAAAAGAAAAAAGACTAGAATGAGGGAAATTGACGGTTCGATAATCGAAGACGAGGTCTCAGTGGGCCAGTCGACTGACTCTAGTACGTAATTAAATTCCTAGCACGCTCAGCGTCTCTCGTCTTCGAAAAGGAGAGCCTCATCTTCGCTACTAACACCCCCTTATATACGAATAGCAGAGTTGCGCTCGTGTCCAACATTTTTACCGATTTAATGCACTGAGAGGAGGCACTGAGAGCGTCAAAGGATATTAATATCTTCCTACAAAGAAGACCGAGTGGGAAAAACAAGTGATGAGAGAATTTTATCGCTAAAATCCAACACAACTCAATTCAATCTAGTGCAGAAGCATCTTCCGGTATAACACCGAGAAAATTGTTCTAGAAATCTTCTCGGACACTATTCCCCTGGACAATCTTCTAAAAGAAAACTCTCTACAAAAACCAATCCAAAACGAAAAGTAAAAATAGCCAGAAAACCATTTCCCCTTGATAAATTATTCCGTAAGATTCCAACGCAGAAAAATTACGCAATTAAAGCCAGTGTAATGAGTTCTGTTGTTATCATACCCGATGAGCCCTTACAATCCTAGAAATCCAATGTAAGTATTCGCTAACGAAGCAGACCCTAGTGTACCACGCGTTCTCAGTGCGAGTAATCGAAAATAGGAGGAGAAAATTGAGGGAAAAACTGAGGAGAAAGGTTGATTAATGGACTTCTTGCTGGTTAAACGTCTAGGTGAGGAATTCACCCAAGAGCAAGCAAGACGAGACTACCGGAATGAGAGAGAAAAAAAGGAGGAATGAACAAAAGGGTGGGCTTGGAAAAGAGTAAAAGAATAAAAAAAAAGATTAAAAAAAAAATGTAGCAACGCTACAACAGCGGAGATGCTCGCGAATACGGTCGATTAATTGCGGCCGAGTGTACTCTTATATATCCCCCTTTTACAGCCTCTCTGCATCCCTTCTTTTGCCCTCGACAAGGCGGTTATTGCGTGGCTTGTTGCTTAAACGATCCTGGATAAATCCTCGGTGAAAAATATCCAGTCTCCCCCTATTTTACTGGTTTTTTTTTTATTTCTATTTTTTACGATCATTACCGGTTTTCCTATCTCAATTTTCATTTGATTTCCATTCAAATCCCACAAACGAAACACCATCCCGTCATTAAAATAACTTTTTTAATAGTTTAAAAATAGCCCGCCCCTCGACTCTTCCCCAATCGCGATAACGAACATTGGTTTGTAAAATAAATAAGTTTGAATGTGGATAATAAAATAATTCACCCTCTTGTTTGTATCTACGACCGTAAATATACTAATAAATTCTAACGAAAAAAAAGCCTTTCAATAAATTAACCCAGATTGGCCTTTATTTGTTTCAGGAACGCGGCAGCTACCACCAAATCACCGGTAAAATCACTGTTCCACACTGATGATAAGAGAACAAATAGAATAAACCGAGGAAGATCTGGCAGTTCATCGATTCTAATTGACAGGTCACGAAATGGTGGTGGGGTGATAGAAAGAAAAATAACGTGGAGAGAGTGGTGTGAGGCGTTTAAATTTACGATTGCACCAGCATTAAGTACCAAGGGAAATGCCCAAGAGTCATGGATGTTCTCGAGACACGGTAGAGCACTACCAGCCCCCCTCGTACACCATAAAGGATTGCCTTGTATTATCTCCCGATACCGTGTGATACTGTGATTACCCGAGTCACTAGTCCCGTCTCAACTAACATATCAATAAACAACACCGATTACCTTTCTAAATTCCTTTCTCCTAGTTAAACCCTCAATTTTTCAACTCAATCCCATCCCCCACTTCAAAAATATTGATGAACATCAACCTGACGTGAAGATTTACGATAATGTAGACACGAGGAATAATAATAGCGATATAAAAAAAGAAAATAGCGAGGAGCTAAGCTCATACTGTAAATAGTACTCACCGACCAGATGGGTTGAGAGGCAGCTGGAGACGTACTTATTCGTTGAAGATCTACAAAAAATGGCGCTTCTGACACGAGCACAGCTATTTGAAGGTCTTGATACAGCATCCCTCGAGGTTGAAAATTGCTGGAACAAATACAAATATAGTAATGAGTATTCAATTGATAAATCAGAGAGAGTTAATAAAGACGAGTGCAATTAATAGTTCAACTATTTTTCTATTTTCGTAATTGACGAGTGATTAGTGACAAATTTTTCATGGCATTATTTTCACACTTGAACTGTTGAATGACTATTTGCCTGTTTATTTATTTTATTGGAGACGAAAAAAAAAAGTGGAAACGAGAGAAGAGGAGAAAAGGGAGAAAAGGGAGAAGAGGGGAAATGGATCTGGATGGCGAGGTTGGATCGTCCACGAGCGATCCAAGAGGTCCATGTTACGCCTCGTTGGAGTCATTGATGCCCCAGTGCACCAACACCAGTGAAAATCAGTGAGGCGAACTGGGTTGGTACCTGACAGACTTACGACAAGAGGAATCAGAGTCAAGGGGGAAAGCGAGTTGGAAACGACGAATCTTTTGCACGAGTAAATTGTACACTGCCGGAAGTCAATTTGACGGTGGACTGGGGGGACAGAGATAGTGGAGTTGAAACGAGTCAGGATGAAGATTTCCGGGGTAGAGGCTAGTGTACCTCTTCTAGGTGCTGTTGCACCGCGTTGTGTCGTCAAACAGGCAACCGTCAAGCGTTGCGTTGCTGCACTCCTCCTCATCTCGGTTGCCAGTATTTTTTATTACACACACTACGTCATCAGCAGCCCATTATCCAGGTAAATTCACCTCAATTGTCACACATAGAGTATTAAATTATGAAAGAAATTTCAGGTGGTGCACTTTTTTTTTCACTCCAGCATTTCTTCCAATGTTTTAATTAAATATTTGTGAAATTCAGCTGTGATTTTCCGGTGAATTGTTCGAATCACGACACTTGACAAATTCGATGGATGATTGGGAGTGGGACAAGTAATCAGCACTCAGTACGAGTACTGAATTATTGCGCTAATTGAATCGCCCGTCAGTCTTCACCAATCACTGGTACAAAATGGCAAACGTCTTGAACGGTCTGCCAGAAATAAACGTTCCCGAAAATTACCCAAACGTTTGTTCCACAATATTTTGATGTAAACACTTGGTATCCGCGTGTGCCCCAAATGACGAGTTTATTTGATTTACGTGACCGGTTGATATCGTGACGCGTTATGTTGTCCCTTGGAAAATTTAACCACTAGAAGGCGTGCAAACTTTGTTGCCCTGTACACATTCAAATGTTATATCAAACTGCCATCAGCTGAAGAAATACTCTTTACCATGAACCTCTTCCACGCAATCACGTGATTTTCCCATCGATCAGTCGAGCAAAAATTTTATTTCCCTATCAGTCTTATCGATAAAAAAATGAATAAACACCTAGACGTCTGAAATCACGTGCTATTGAGACATCTGGTACCTTCGACAAGATAAAAATAATTCATTCCCACGAGAATTGCTGATTTATTAGCAACAAGTGGAGGTATGACTGATAAAGACAACTATGCGGTGCCACAAAAGCTTGATCTCTCTAGTTAACACTACATTAGAATTGTAGTTTATGTAGAGAATAAGGTTTCGTCTGCTTCTCATTTCTCTCCCACATAGAAATTAACCTGGACCTCGCAAATGCATGGTAAATCATCCAGTGGAAGCAGTTGGGCTTCTCGACGTGGAAATCCTCGCAAGTTCATATTAAAAGGTTGAGTTAACAAACTCGAGAATTGAGGTAAACGGATTATTGAGGCTAACGAGCTAGCCATCGAACTAGAAGACCAACTGGCAGTTGGTGATTTACCCCTTATCAATTTTTTTCATTCACATTTATTTGCAAAGGGGGAAAATATTAAATGGCACCCCTCGGGGACATGCGGCTTCACGATGAGAAATATGAATTTTCTTTGAAAATACACCCCAATGTTATGCTTTCACCGGGGGATAAACCCCTTGGTGGTGAGAATTTCACCATGTGTCGAATTATGTCAATGCAGTGATTATTATTCAAAAGTTAACACATTAACTCAGTTACGAAGTGGTAAAGTGAGTTAAGTCGAATATTTGAGTTTTAAAATAAAAATAATGACAGAAAAATATCCCACGGAATAACTGACGTGATGAAGTCGTAATTAACTTGAGCAGGGGCAATGAAATAATCACCGAGAGATAACAATAAAGACGTTAATATGAAATATCCCGAGATAGGTAGGAAAATAGTTGGCAAACTGAGGGAATAGTCATCCCCATAGCGCTCATGTGGTACCCACTCTGAATCAGGATATATGACTGGTGTGTATTTCCGGAATGAAACGACCCGGTCCAATTGGAATTCTCAAGAAGCTCCTTGATGCACTCCCCAATCTTGGGCCTCGTTATCTCCCCCAGGACTACTACCAACCATCTACGTACCCCGAAAGGGTCTTCCAAACGAAGTAGAAGAAGTGGTAGGAGGTACAGTGCAAAGGGGATGGCACATCTAGAGTATTACTTCCAAAGATCCAGTCGAGGAGTTTGGCGAGTTCATGCTTAATTAGAGAAGACATATAACCCAGAGATCCGTAGATGAGCTCCACCTTGATGACCCAGTGTGCATTAATCTTGGGACGAGAATAAATCAAGAGAGGCGTGGAAACTTCCCCCCCCCCCCGTCATTAATTATTTTATAGCTTCAATTGCAAACATATTTTTCTGGAATACTGAGTCCTAGTGATTTTCTACCGATACGCGATCTTCAAAATTCGTCTAAATTTTCCTGCATGAGTTATCGCAGCGGTATCATTCGTTAAAAAACCGTGTTTTGCTGACGTATCGCTTGAACTGAAACATTTGCATAGTAAACACGAATTGCGCTATTACCAATCCGTGGGACATGAAATGTCACCGGATGTTTATTGCGCGCTCAATCACCGCCAATTCAAAGTCTTGTGCGCGATGCAAATAATGATCAACTAAACTCTATGGAGTATATCCCAGCTGAATGGCTTTCAGCAACAAACAGGGAGAAATATCTGATTACAATCACCAGTGATTGCTTAATTTCCCGTGAAAACAATTTCCAAAATGCCCCTTTAAAAAAAATCTGTACAACATTGAGTGTCACCGATAATTTTAACTGAGAGTTTAAAAAGTCATGAAATTTGTAAGCTTTTGGAAAATTCGATGAAAATTTGATGGGAACTTCGCAGGTCTCTTGAATTTTCAATGAAGACATGAATATTCAGTAAATTCATGGATATTCATGGATTTCCCGGACTTTTCCGGATGTCCATCAATTTTCATCGAATAATTGAACAGTAATTTCCCATAGCCATCGTTTTTTCTCAAAAATCGAATTTTAGATGACAAAACTTATTAAAATTTCATTGCATTTATAATACGACGAAATTATTGATAAAAGGCCCGGGGATTTTTCACAAAGATATTCATTGACATAAATTTTCAATTAAAAAACGCCGATAATTGCTGGACTTATTCAATTCACCTTCCGCTCTTCATTCGAAAATTACTCCCTTTCCACCACAAACCGGACGATATCCCGGGTATATCCCCGGGGATGATTAAAAAATTGAAAGCCCTTGATCACTCATAGGTAGAAATTCAATAATCCGTATGCTCAATCGAATAAACCGTTCTAATTGAATCGAATGGTCTGAAAGGTTGCCGTCATCCGCTTTTCATCTTCCACTAGCATCCCTCCGAAGAAGGCAACTCACTCCAATCAGTGCTTTAAATATCTCCCGAAGCAACCATATTCCCACTCCTTTGAAGCCCTCAATCTCACTTGTCTCGCGGATAAATGTAATTAAACGACATAAAAACCATCGCAAAGAGGAATTAATTTAAAATTGACGCCATTAAAAATCTAAACGCTTTCAACGACAACTGAACAATTCATTAACTCGATATTTTTCTGAATAAAAGAGAAACTATATATCAGCACTAAAAATATTTTCATATGAAAATATCAGAATAGCTTTATAATTAGCCACCGATTTACCAATCTTCCCCGTTGATCATCCTCGCAAATAACAACAGTTGAAACAAACGTGGGAAGAGCTAATGTGTCCGTAAAAGGAACTCACGACAATAAAATAGTTACGTGTTGTACATGGTAAATGGATTGAACGGTGAGCAACAGAAATGCTAGTGGCTTCAGTGGATTCATGCAATGTCCAGTCATGTGCATGGATTCGTATTAGTTCATGGATGTGGATGTTTGCGGACGGATGACGAGCTACGGTGCGTTCCTAATCACGCTTCTAATCACACTCAGGCACGAAATTAACCCTCCGTGTGTTCACTATTCAAAGGATTCGAGGTCCAGGACCCAAACATACTCTTAATTAGCCTGAGCCATCAAAATTACACAGTGCAAATACCAAAATCCATTGATCTCCACGCCAACTAATCGATTTATATTCAAATACCGAAGAAACTTCAAGTTAAAATATTATTTATTTGATATATTTATGCCTGTAGGTCTGGTCGCTTCCCTAACCGTTCACCCTTCCACTTTTTTCTTCTATAATAGTCACTACTGCTACATCGATATTGATATTCAAAACCCGTTGCGATAGACGAACCGAATGTGCCTTGGATGAGAAATACACAGGCAATAGCCAGAGGCATCACGAAACGATTTCACTCTATTGATTAGAATTCCAATTATTGGTCTAGACCAGATTTTTGTCAATTCTTTCTTCTCCGTTCTTTTCTACACAACCTTCCACATTGTACCGATTCTTTTCATCGACCCTGAATAGCTCTTATCATCCAGTGTAGCACTTTGATGACGCAAGAAGATATAACGACCTCTCCTAGCTCTTCAATAGATAATTTTCCTCTCTGCCTATTTCTATAATTACATCTTGAATCGTACCGAGAAAAATCCTTGAAACCATCTGAAAAACCACACAAGCATGACGCAATTGCCCGATGCTCTGCCCGATCTTAAGATCAAAGGTCTAAGATACGTTCCAGTAACTCGTACCATTGAGATAATTCCACGTAATTAATGCATATCTATCATTTCCCTAATCGATCCTATTTTTCCACAATTTTTTCCCTGTGACAAAAAAAAAATTTGACACTTGCAATAATAACCGCGTGTTTTCAAAAAATATATCACAGATATTTTTCTCAGTTTCACCCTAGCATTCTTTTTACTCCAACTTCACTTTCATCCTCCCCCCGACGACATCAGCTCCCGGATACATCCTCTTGATGAAAAGGGATTTCGTTTTGGTGGCTGAGTATACGAGTAGAGGCGCCGAGCAAAAAGCCGCTAGCCAATTTAGCCCAGAGGGCAAAGGGGTTCGGGTGTATAGTAGTTGGCCAAAGGATCCCACCACCAACGACTCATCGCAGTAAAGAACGAAAACCCCGAGGAATTTGCCACAGAGAGACCAAGATAAAAAAAAAAAAATGAGTCCAGAAATCTTTAATAACGTCCGGTGAAATGAAATTGTCGTGCCATTGACAAGTCCAATGTATTCACAAAGAAATTTCCAGCCAAATGAAATGCATATCCTGGTATAAAGTTTGTGTTGGAGAATTTATGAAATATTAAAGGGTACAGAGCAATCCAACACGCAACACTTCCGTGTTCACGTCATAACATATCCAAGGACAAGAATTTCGCTTTGTACTCGCCGCGGTGTTCGCGATTGTTCGATGATAATCGTAATACAATACAACACCCCAAGAGAAATGGATCTGATATGCATTGCCAGGCCCCTCCCTCTTTATCACTCCATTATTTTTTATTCAACTCGATTTTGCCCCGTCGTTGCAACACAATATATGTCGCCATTACACGAAGATGCGTGTTACCCACGACAATATTTGAAGTTGGGGGAATGTGCATGAGTCAACTTGACTCATCGTTTATATTTTGCTGCTTTCCAAAAGTAACTGCACGTGTAACAACTTTATCACTCTATTTTTCCAAAGATAAATCCAGAATTATCTCGAGGGCAGAAAAGAAAATTTAATCTCCAAATGCTTTAATTGAAGAGAATCCGACAAATTCAAAATGTGTTTTTGAATGTTCCCTGAGTAAACGTCTGAGCAGACAGGGATTTGAGTTAACGTGTGTCGACGTATATAAACGGAAATCCCTCGTCAACGTGTCTTCATGATATGAGACACATTTTCCGACTAGCCATTCGTCCCACACACGATATTCTCCCCGATAGCAATATTAAAATCCACGAAAAAGCTCAGTAAACATTAAACCCTTTGAAATACCATACATTTTTTTAATACCTTTGACACAGAGCAGAACGAGAAAACATAGATTCGACTCGGAGATTAGAATACAAAACCCCCTCGTACTGATGATGAAAAGCAGCAACGAAATTAAAAAGTTCACTTTGTTCTCATCTCGTATTTACCCAGACTCGTTGAAATAATTTTCATATAATGTTCCTCTGGCCAGTGTTAAAATAAAATTTCTACTTAAAACCCACCGAAAATTACCGAATACGAGATAAATTTCACATGAATTTCAAATAATTCAAGATTGAAACCCAGACAATTGTCGAGAAATAATCATCGATATTAATGAATGACGTGGATATAAAGAACTCGAGTTATCGAGGTGTTCCAATAACTGATGAGCCGAAGGATCGCGTCTTCCAAATAAATCGAGAATAGGAGTTATGGGTATCGATTTCTCAAGGATCGAGAGAAAGAGAGAGAGAGTACCGGAGGTTTTCCTCAGGTTGTATGCCAGATCATTTTTATCGCTCAACTCTCTTACATCAGTGCTTCACTCATTCGTTCAATATATCGATTAGCCGGTTCGTCGGCCCATCCTAGACACAGTGAGGGGTGACGATAAAACTCGCTTATATCCCCCCATGTACATCCATCAATTTTTAACCACCCCTTACACACCCCCGTCAACCGCATCATGCTTAATCATTGTCTCGAGTGGTACATAGTCCAGAGGGTACTACCATAGAAGAGAGTGTAAAAAAGAGTGTAAAAGAAGGTGAAGAAAGAAAAAGAATAGAAAAAAAAAGAATAAGAAAGAAAGGGCCTCGAGTGAGGGGTAAAAATGGAGGTGGATTCTCAATTCTCATTGGGCCCTCTTCGCTATACCTTCTCAACTATCGATAAATCGTCTTTCAAGACTTGGTAATATATCTATGGTGTACTGGTTTGTGTGCTTGCAGCCTCATTCACCGTGACACCAGACCAGAGCCATCGATAAGGTGTTCAACCCTGAGGGGAGCAACCAGACTGCCAGCAGCACCGGATCATCGGAGCGAAGCCAGACTCAGAATCGATCCCAAAGTTTTGGTTTTCGTTGAGACACTTTATTCAAGAGTTGGACGAGAAATAGCTGAACTACTTGTTTATAACAGAATCAAGTATGTATTCGCTTTAAACATCAGCATATTCAACAATTCTATCCTCATTTTATCCCATTATTTACGTTTTCATTCGTTTACGAATGTTCAAACGAGTCAAATGTTTTCTCTGTTCTTTTTTTTTTATATCGCTGACGGCGATGGTTGTGAGGGATCACGGGGGTTCGATTCTCCCCCGCGGGCCAAACGTTTTTTTAACGTCGATTTTCATCGATAAATATTTTGGGTCAAAACATTTTCACGTAATCTTCACTGTTTAAAAAAATACAGATTTTCCGATATGAGTGTGAATTTAATTTGAAATTCAAAATTTAATAACTTTATCTCTTTAATTTTCAATGCGCTATAAACAAAGGGTAGCAATCTCAATTACTCGTTGCTCAAGATGAAAGAAAATGGTGACAGATAGACGAGTAATCACGAACGAAGGGAATAGCGCGTGGAAGCGAAATTAAATTGCCTGACAAAAGTCGATCGCATTTTCATCTCCTCTTCGACAAGGAGATCGGAATAAAAGAGCCATCGAGAGAGCCGAGTGGTTGAAAGAGGAGATGGCAAGGGAGATGAAGAGAAAAGTGGGGAAAATCGACCCGGAAACGTCAGAGGCGTTCATTAAGATAATCACAGGTGTCTGAATAAATAGTCAAACTCAAAAATCCACATTTCTCCCAGTAACCTGCATTACTCATCAATTCAGAAGAAATTAATCACCACTTCCATAATTACTGACTCAATTTGATTGATTAAATCAATTTCGATAATGATTCTTCGGGTATTTGGAATAACTTCCGACTACTTTCGAGATAATTAATTGAATATTCCTTTCTATTTGAAAACAATAAATTTCGATTTTTCCCAGTGACCCGATTGACCTCTTGTATTTCCCACCCGTGGGATTAAAATTGATTATTCCTCCGAATAATTATACGGATTTATTAAATCCAGCGCATGCACTCGATAGATGTATTCATTATCTTCATTGAATTTTCGATAACACAGAATCAACGCGACACAGAATGAGAGCAATCACCCACACTCGCCCATGATAATCAATTTTCAATAATAATTACTCCTCCTCACTCAATTATCTACGTGTCACGTCCTAGCGGTGAGAAAATGAGGGTAAAAAGGGCCATCGCGGTGGTAGAGATTTTCCACGATATTGGAGCTATTGTTAGTGCTCGTTTATGGGGTTCCACAGGATTTTCCCTTCACCAGGAGTACCAGTCGAATAGTGAAGAATTGGCAGAGGAAAAAATGAATAAAATGAGAGGAAAAAAAAAAAGGGGTAACGAAAGAAAGGGGGTGATAAAAAAAGAAACGAATGAATAAGAATGGAGGGCGCATCCCTCAATAGAGGCAAAGAAATAAATTTACCAGCGGACGTGGAAAAGTGGTCTCTCCAAATGAGCATTTGTTCAACTGTCCACTTATATTTTATTTTCTCCTGTTTAAACGCTGCAATTAAGTTATCCCCATAGAAAAACTCAGAGACTTCATTCAGTGCTGTGATATCACATGACCAACTTCATTAAATTAATTTGATGCATTTATCCCAGGTAAAAGTACCAGCACACATTAGTTTTTAAAAAATTCGAATAATTAGTTGAGAAATGTATGCTGTCACTTGATTGTCGTAATGGGTGTCATTACGGGGCACTCAATTTGTCAAAAGTATTTAGGTACGGAGCATTAAAATCATTGTGCAGTGGGAAAGTTGAGGAGCCATTGGATTTCTAGGTCTCCAACTTCCTCAGGGATTCATTGATGACAAAGGACAGAAGGCAACTCTCACTGGAGTTAATCCCTCTGTTCCTCCCTGGTGTGCTTATTGTTTCGTTGAAGAATCCTAGGTTTTCAATTCAACCAGAGTGCAACCCACAAAACTTTCAACGAGTTCACTAGAGTTCAGCATTTAGAGAATCACTCGAGTGCTTGATAGGAATAATCAGGAAGCAATCTCCAGATAAAAGAATCTCAGACAGAAGTTGACAAAGTGGGTGAAGCAAGAATAGACAAGATGAGAGCTCGAAAAAATCCCATGAAGATGTCTAGAATTTCATACATCATCGCGATAGTTGAATCTCATTGTCTTCCGGACATTTTTCCCCTGAAAATATCTGAATCACATCAACTTTTCACGTGTCCCACTGAATCTTTAAAACCTCCCTTCCCACATCCCAGATAGCTCCATTTATAAAGTGAGTGCTAAAGTGAAGAGTGCGACGGCTCAGAATAAAAATGCATCATGTCACGTGCAGGGAATCACCAGAAAAAAAATAAAATAAATAAATAAACAAATAGAGGAATCGAGCAACGTCAAAAAAAGGGGAGAGGGGTAGGGAGGAAGGGCATTGTTAAGAGTTGAAATTGTCAAAGCCACGAGAGCACGAACCCGAATGTGAAAAGGGCCTTTGGATCTCTCGAGTCTCCAGGGGCACACCACAAGGGAGATAAATAAAAAGAAAAAGAATAAAAAGGCCGAAATACCCCAAGCCAATATCACCACGTACCCACTCTACTCTTTTCGGTTAGAGACAACTTCCAATTCCATCTGGAAACTGGTGCGAGTGTTGAAGAGGTAAAGAGCACAGAGCCAAAAGTAGACTCTCTCCTCTTGCCTCCGTTCGACATATCCTCCCCAGAGGTCCTTCTCTCCCGATCAGCTTGAAACAACCTCGTTTTTTTTTTCACCCACTGCAAACGTACAAACGAAATGTTTTCCAATTTCACAAATTGTAGTGCTCATCCTTGCCCCCAATTCGTCCTATTTTTCGCCCCCGGCTATCACTCAATTCTGCAGTGCATTCAAACTAGCTTCAATTACATCGGATATAATCTACAGAGCTTTTTTTTTATCAATTATTCATCTGAACTATTTCACGGAAACTCTATCCAATTTCTACCGAGATAATGACCGGATGTTTTAGCAACAAGAGAATTTGTTGATGGGAAAATCCAACGATTCGGTTGCTGTTGGAGCGAATAAGCTGACAAGCAATACCAGAGTGTCCACGTATATACATCAGCATCAAAGAGAGGACTAATGCTGGTCTCCAGTAGGTAGTAAACCAGGGCAAAGACACAACATGTCCTTCATGAATAATTCTCATCTGAAATTAACAACGGTGATCTACCCCAGAGAGTGTTTTAGCGACATGGCTTGTAACCCAAGCGACATAAACCTCATCGAAATTCGTTCGTAACCTTTCGAATGATATAGCCATCCGGTGAATCCACGTACGAATAATCTTTGACCATCAAAAATTGTCTACAAACGCGAGCTGTTGAATGTGTAAATAATACCCATTGGTCTGCAGGCCACGACCATCCGACAGCCCCTGAATAATGGAACAAAGAATCCATGAAAATGAACTTAATTCAAGATGAATAGAGCCACTACCTACTGCTATATCCACCTAAAAATTATGAGCATCAAATTTCGATTGGGATTGACTTTTTTTTTTCTTTTCTATTTAACAAAATTGCCTTCAACTACTGAAAATGATGACAAGATAAGACGCTGTATCGATCTCATAGTCTCATCGCATCGTACCGAGCGTCATGTAAGAGCAGTCCCGTGGGATATATATACCTCTACGTGACTTGAATTCGAATAATCCTGGGAGAGAAAGAAGTGGGTGAAGTATAGTACCGAGAGACGAATGAAAAAATTTTACACCAAAGGTGTGTCAAGCCCAGGAGCTCTGAGGGGTTGATACTATACATCATGGCTAAATTTATTCTGCCCTGTGCCAGGCACCATCGAAATTCCTAGCTGCATCATTTCTTACAACATCCCATACACATTTGCACAATTAAATTTTATCTGTCCGTGAAATAAAAGTATAGTTTCTGATTAAAAAAATTATTAGTCCCGATTTCTGAGACTTTGTCGAAAAATATATAGCTCCGGGAATGGCTGGCTTATTTGAAGAACTCTCCAGGGAGTGTATGCTTTATACCTTCATTTTTATCATGACAAAACGCCAGTGTGGGAGAGCGATTTGATACCTAAGGATACAATGCCAACGCAGCTGCTCCAAAGGACCTTTTCAAATTATATTCCATATCTTCTACTGGATACACGTATATATAACAGCGAATGGATCTTGCGCGGTGGCACTCGACAAAAGAATACGGTTATCTTTTTCCCTCACTCTGTGATTTTTCTCTTTCATTCTCTCCCCATTCCCCATCATTCAGAAAGCGCGATTATAATTCAACAATTGCGGATTTTTTCAATGTTGAATGCATCAAAAATTTCCTGCCTCCTCCCTCAAAAGGAAAAATGAGAAAAGAAAAAAAAAACAATGCCTCCAGTTATTAAAATAGAATTAAATCAAGCTACTCTGCAGACCGAATAATAAAACCTGCGGGATAGTACACACCCCTGAAAATAAAGTCTAAAAACATATTCAATTGAATTTTCAAAAAAAGTACGAAAAGCAAAATTAAATAAAAAAATAAATCGGGCTTTGCCAGATGTTCACTGTCTACTCAAGCGGCCTATGGGGATTTGATTCGCGAATTCCATTTCCAAAACGCTCTCTCCAAACAGGAGTGAGAGTATGAAAAAAAAAAAAACTAAATAAATGTTAGAGAGGGGGTTGAAAAAATCCTAGAACGAGAATAGTAAGCACACACGAGGGGAGGAGAAAAAAAAAATAGCAAAACAAAAACGTTGAGAGAGGGCGAGTGGTTCGTTGGTTCACGCTGGTGTATTAAAAACCCTCTTGCATCACATGATAGTTCAACGTGAGTGAGAGAGTAAGAGAGAGAGAGAGAGAGAGAGAAAGAGAGTGGTGAGCTGGGATTTTTTTCCCTCGTACCGGACCAATACGGTTTTTGGGGTCGAGTGTGTACAGCTTGAATATACGATGGAAATAATAATGCAGGTGCACCCACCGCACATCAAACGAAGAATGAAATACCGAGTGACATTTTAGAATGGGGTACATCAGGAGGAGGCATGTATGATGCCATATAGAGTACGTACAACGATGGTACTATCAGCGTAAAAAAGGCTTCATTCAGTGGAACCGCAAATAAAACCCGTTTCCGAGTTATCTCCCCGAGGCAATTTTTTTTTCCATCCCCCTCCCCCCGATTATTAATTACTTAATTAATACTGCTCATCGGTTTTTCCACCTGTCCATCAGAATTCCTCATTAATCGTTAATTACACGGTCAATAAATATCCCATTTTTTTCTGGGGATTGAAAATAAATGGGGGAGATTTAAACGAATTCTTCACAATCTGTTGCAGATACAAAGTGGAAGTGACTGGAAAATCATTACCAGTCCTGACGAATCTCGACAAAGGAAGATATGGAGTACTTGTCTTTGAAAACATCAACAAGTATTTGCAGATGGACAAGTGGAATCGAGAATTACTCGACAAATACTGTCGTGAATACTCGGTTGGAATAGTGGGATTTGCTCCACCGGGTGAAGAAAGTCTCGTGGGTGCACAACTCAAGGGTTTCCCATTATTCATTCACACGAATTTAAGACTGAAGGTAAAGAAAATTCTGATGAATCGAGGGGAATTCAATTTGCCCCGAACACCAACGGAACAGTTCAATTTTTCACTATTTTAATTATTCCATTTAGCTCAAGGTCAAAAGGCCACAGTACCATTTTCAAGATTGCTTTTTTTTTCCCCCTTTAAAGTCCATCGTTTTTTAAGACTCGCCCTTTCTCCGATTCACCCGTGCATGCACCGAGATTCGTATTCATGCCCCGTAGTTTTATCCAACCGAAAGTAAGATGACCTTTTTACATCTTCCTTTTATTTCTCTCTTCCTGTTTCCCTTCATTCTGACGCTTCTTGTTTTATTTCTTTTGTTAAAACTTTGCTTTCTTATTTTTTTTAATACCACCCACGGCCTCAATTCTTGTTTCAATCGTTAGGATGCACAGCTGAACGCTGCCTCACCCATCCTGAGGTTGACCAGATCCGGGGAGACAGCCTGGGGCCCTTTGCCTGGAGGCGACTGGACCATTTTTCAACCAAACCACAGCACGTATGAACCACTTGCATGGGCATACCGAGACAGTCTGGACTACACTAGCCAAAAGACACCACTTGCCACTGTCATCCAGGTAAATTTAATTTTCCAAACCGAACTCCCCACAGAGATCCAAAAATTCAGTAAATTATTTCTCCATCTCGTAATATTGTCAAACCAAATTACTCAAGGATAAAACCTCAAAGTAAAATCCTCAAAAGAAGTTGCAATTCTCTTGATACTGGATCAGTCGACAAGAGGAATCAACCTGGCAGTTTATTCACAAAGATAAAGGAATAATTATCGAAAATTTGCCTAGATACTGCTAACGAAATTCCACCATGAAACACTAGAGAGGGGCATTTAAATTTAATTCCATAAGTCTCGTGGAATAATGCAGTTGAAAAGTTCTCCGAGTGAACGAGTAAGGGAAAAAAAAAGAGCATGAACTCGGACTAGAAGAATGAAAGCTGTGAAATTGGGTTGGTGGGTGGTACAGCTGCTCAATTGCCTGGAGATCTGCCTGGAGATCTGCCTTGAGTCCAGGCCCATCGTAGTCATAATGTGAAATAAAAGGAGGGTGAAAAAAAATAACAAGTAAACACCGTTGCCCCTACGCTTCAAGACAAAACCCGTTGATGGTGAAAATAGGAAATGGAAGGGAAACGAAAATCGTGGGGAAGACGAGCCAAGTAATTTCTACAGCTCCCCTGGTCCCTCCGCACTCACACAATCGAGGAGGAATTTTAGTAATGACAAAATTCCCTCGCCCTCGAGGAGATAAATTGCGGGGGAACAATAATGTATTTTTTCACCATAAAAACAGATAAAACCGACATTAAATCCCCAAGAAATAACAACGAGCAATGATTCCACCATTTATTTTTTCACCTGTCGATGAAATTGATGGAAAGTTATCGCGAAAAAAAAAAAAAAACTGGCAAATTTCACAGTAATTCTCACTTGATTGAATTCCCACCAATGATCCATCAATTAACAATATAAAAAAAAAATCCACGCAAAAATGGGGAGTGGGAAAATAACCGTGAATCCTCGGTTAAATTGATAAAGAGTGACAAACACATAGTCATTGATTAATCGAATCAGGGAATGGCTGATTGGCTCGTGATTTAATTACGCAGGACCTGCCAAAACTGTGGATCGCGGTGAATGGTGGGTGTTATTTCACCTGAAACATTTCACAGGTGACCCCCCAAGTAATGAGATTATAAGCGAGATTATTATTGTTGTTTACTGCTAACAAGCCCCTCACGATGAAAAAGGGAAACACTAGGGAGAGAAGAGTTCAAGTTTTTTGTCAGTGGTTACCAGCGTAATTAACGAATCCCATTATTGCATATTATCCGTCTAGCCCGGAGGAATAATTATCTAGGGGATTGATGAAAAAAAAAGGAGAAGAGAGGAAATCCCTCTCTGGATTCATCGGTTGCAATCTCCACTCGATGAATAATCCCATAATTTTTTATGTTCTCGTTATAGGATCATGGGAGATACGATGGAATCCAGAGGGTTCTCTTCGGTGGAGGTTTACGATTTTGGCTGCATAAATTATTACTTCTGGACTCATTATCCTACTTGTCGCACGGTCAGTTGAGTCTGAGTCTCAATCGAATGATTTTGGTTGATGTCGACGATATATTCGTCGGTGAAAAAAGTACAAGACTAAAAAAAGACGATGTACTGGCACTTCTGGCGACCCAGCAGAGAATACAAACACTCGTACCGGGTTTTAAATTCAATTTGGGGTTTTCCGGCAAGTATTTTCATCACGGAACAGCGGAGGAGAATCTGGGGGACGATATGCTACTGGAGAACGTAGACAGGTAAATTTACATACGCCTCAAGAAAACTAAAATTCCCGGGCAATTGAGATTTTAATAATTTCAAGGCTCACGCTATGTGTCTCGTGTTTAATTAAACTCGTGCAAACATATTTTTTATCTCCCCAGATTTACGTGGTTTTCCCATATGTGGAACCATCAGCAGCCCCATCTTTACGAGAATGTAACACACCTACAAGCCGACATGGCACTTAACAAGCTATTTGCTAAAGAACACGGAATTCCCACAGTTAGTGGTTACAGTGTAAGTCCTCATCATTCTGGAGTTTATCCAGTCCACGAGGGCCTGTACGAGGCATGGAAGAGAGTTTGGAACATCAAAGTGACGAGTACAGAGGAATATCCACACCTGAGGCCTGCCAGACTCAGGCGTGGCTTCGTTCATCGTAATATTATGGTAAAATACAATCAACGTTTTTTTTTTTTCATTATTTCTCCATCCCCTGTATTCTCCATCAGCTCCTAGCTTCCAGCTTCTAGTTTCCAACGCAATCCCCAAAGGTTTCAAGGAAGACATGCAGTCAGCCATTTCAACAGAAGAAAATTGTTGAAAGTCGACATTTCGTGGCACTTGAAATCACTCGAGTGAGATATTTACCCTCAGTCAATACCAGAGAAAATTAAAGAGCTGTCTCAAGTAATCTTGATACCAATAACTTGGTATTTGATTAATCCACAACTCCCAGCACTAACTTTATAATTAACTTCTCTGAATTTAAAGGAAATTTTTTATTTTATCAGGTACTGCCTCGACAGACTTGTGGTCTTTTTACCCACACTATTTTCATCGAGAGATATCCAGGTGGACGTGATAAATTAGACGAGTCTATCCAAGGGGGTGAATTATTTCAAACAATAGTCTATAATCCCGTGAGTTTATTTCAATTAATTTCCACTACCCAATAAATAATAGAATGAAATTCAATCTCAATTAATTCTCGAGTTAAAAAATCCTAAACTATTACTCTCGTTTACTTGCAGATTAATATTTTCATGACGCACATGTCCAATTACGGTAATGATCGTCTTGCGCTGTATACATTCGAATCGGTCATTAAATTCATTCAATGCTGGACAAATTTACGACTCTCGAGTGCTCCACCACTCCAGTTAGGTGAACGATATTTCCAACTGTATCCAGAGGAGGCTGATCCAGTTTGGGGTGTACGTATGCGAATATTTTTAATAGCCACCAATTAAACTCATGTACCTCGAAAATTCAATTGGGCAGTTGTGAAGAGTCAACAAATAAATCGATGTGAAATATTAAATTTTACAGAATCCCTGCGACGATCAAAGACACCAGAAAATTTGGTCTCGCAATAAAACGTGCGATCAATTACCAAGATTTCTCGTGATTGGACCCCAAAAAACTGGTACAACAGCTCTGTACACTTTTCTATCAATTCATCCAGCAATTAGCAGTAATTTACCGAGTCCTGATACCTTTGAGGAGATTCAATTTTTCAATGGAAAGAATTACTACAAGGGGCTAGACTGGTGAGTCTTTTCACTGGCAATTCCAACAAATTACTGAGAACAAAATCACTAACACCTCTCATTAATTTCTCGACAAAGAGAAAATTCTGCTGATATAGGCCAATTGAAAATTTTTTCTCTGCTCAGGTACATGGGATTCTTTCCAGCATCGAAAAACGAGAGTTCGCGTTATTTATTTGAGAAATCAGCGACATATTTTGACGGTGAGCTCGTACCAAGACGAGCCCACGCCCTCCTACCAAAAGCAAAATTGATAACAATCCTATTATCACCAGCGAGACGTGCATACTCATGGTACCAACACACGAGAGTGCACGGTGATGCTGTAGCAAATAATTACAGCTTTCACGCAGTCATAACAGCGAGCGATACAGCTCCAAAGCCATTAAGGGATCTACGAAATAGGTGTCTAAATCCGGGTAAATATGCCCAGCATCTAGAAAGGTGGCTGTCTTATTATTCACCCCAGCAATTGCACATCATCGATGGTGAACAGCTACGGCAGAATCCAATAGAGACACTTCACGAGCTCCAGAGATTTCTCAAAATAACACCAGCATTTAATTACTCAACTCATCTGAGGTACGACCCGAAGAAGGGATTTTTCTGTCAAGTAACTAATGAGGATCGTACTAAGTGCCTGGGTAAGAGCAAAGGGCGTCAGTATCCACCAATGGAGGACAGATCGAACAAATTATTGCAGAGATACTATCTATCTCACAATACAGCACTTGTAAAATTACTGAAGAGATTGGGATCTAGAACGATACCCCAGTGGTTGAAGGATGATCTAACAGACACTGTGATGACCTAGCAAACGCCAATTGGATGATTCAAATTTATCCTATCGCTGTCAACAATATCAGAGTCATGGAGATTGGCCTGGCGGTGACGACACACTGGCTGTTGTTGATTTAATCATTTATTGACATTCCACTGGGCTTATTGATACTCCTGGACTTTTGTTTAGGGACCACAGGGCCTATCCAGTGGATCAGGAGAGCCTAATGGCTTTCATCGAGCCATAATAATGTTTAACAAAGAAGCTAGTCAGCGAAATTTGACTCGAGCACTCAGAGAAATTATTACTATTCACAAAGAACTGCTTGATACCGGGGAATATTCTCTTGTCTGGAGTAAATTCTCCTCGTCAATGGTAATTTTTCCTCTCAGTGAGGGAATTTTATGATTCAAGAGACTGCATTATCTCAGATTCATCAAAAAAAATTCCCCTCGAATGTCAATTTTTTGTCTATTTTTTTTAAGAAATACGTTATTAAAACGAGAATATTAATGTTATCACGATGGAATTACGTATTGAAATTCGTAATATTGTCAATGATCTAGAAAAATGAAAATGGGCTCGCATTTACTGGTTTATTGGACCAAAGGAGTCGATAAAATTAGTAAATTTTTCAACTCAAACTTTTATCGTGATCAGATCTGTCCAGAGACGAGACAATGATGAATTTATGGAGATGTTTTATCATGAAAATGTTTGCAAACGATAACGAAAAAGAAGTTACTCGGAACCTGACAAGTTGATACGACAAAAATAAATTATTAGTATTGGGTAAATAGGATAATAAATCCCGTGTATATTTTGACAATATTCGAGTGAGTTTGCGTCCATAATTGTACATTAACAGACGCGTATTTTGATGTCAACCGAATGTAAAATGTAATTTTTTAGTTTAACACCGAGAGGAGAATTATCGAAATTAATGTTGCATTTTTTTAATTTACCAAGTAACAAAAGGAAACGTCCACTGTACAGTGAAAAACAAAATTGTACGTTTCTGTCCCCGTGGGTTTTCATCGGGCTTAAAAATCATGTAGAACTCATTAAAATGAAATTCGCGTATATCTATCGAATTCCCGCCATTAAAAATTATAATCACAAAGTATTTGTTACGTTTGTAAATGTTCCCCCATATTTTTTTTCAATTTTCCAGATGATAAAGTGGATATATGTGTTCGTTGTATCATGACGAGAAAAAATGGAATCAAAGTTTAATGAAAAAAAAAAATCTGTACAAAGTCTATTGTTGCCAGCGAGAAAGGAGGGCAGAATTTTTTTGTTATTCCTCGCTGTCAAACGTGCCATTCAATGCCAGTGTTGTAAATATTCAGTCCCATTGAAAGAATGCCGTGAGAATCGTTCGTTAAATCATGGATTCAATCACCAATATCTGAAGAAGATAACCCTGTCGTCTCCTGACAATAAACAACCGAACAATTGAAAAAAAAAACGTGAAGATTTTTATCCCAGCAATTGGTCTATATGCAAAACAGAACTGAAGAAATACTTCCCTTCATTATTTAACTCGCGATTACTCCAATTGTAATATATTGTAATAATTGTATGAATATAAATATTAACTTCTAATAAAAAAAAAAAAAAATGAAAAACGAAGGGCCGAGAGAAATTATTTCAAACTCCGATCACCACCCCCCAAGTCCACTTCCCACTGATATCTCGTTACAGAATTCTTTCGATGGAAAATATTCTCCTCCGATTCACTGCTCTCAAGACTGAATCTCGGCTCGACCAGAACTTCAACATCAACGTGTTCAATACTCCTTTCTTTACTGATATCCATTGTACTGAAAGTTCTATGAAGTTCATGAGTCGTCATAATACTCATCGGAGTATTGTTTTCAAAGTTATCCATGGACCTAATTGTGTGGATGTTCCTTACTTTCCTCAGTTTCGATTCTGAAGAAGTTGGAAGAATAGAAAAAAAGTTGAAGAAAATTGTAAAAACAAACTATTTTCATACCCGCAGATAAATATTCAGTAAAAATTACATGTCGTCATGAATTTTAATGGTATTTTTTTCACTGGTAATGTTCAATGGATTTTTATCGCCGGGTAATAATTATCTCCAATGAATCATCGCGAAATAAATATAGAAATATAGAAACCTGGTTGAACCACAACAGCATTATTGTGTTGAACCTTGGAATCGATTATCCCCTGATCGGGCATTTCAAGTCTGGCTACACTAGATTCGTGCTTGACAGAGCGTGAATCAGTAACAGTTTCTGATTCCCGACTTGGCTGTGTTCCAGGGAGCATCAAAGAAGCCTGAACGTCAGGATAAAACAACCTCTGGATGAGAGATCTACATGGAAAAATATATAACGAGAATTTCCATCCATTAAAAATTCCCCCAAGTCCTATTAATAGTCTCAACTTTGAATTTTTAATTTACCGAGGTGTTTGTCCGTTGGTAACTGCTGCTCTCAAATGGCTCAAATGCTCAGAGCGATTTCTCAAAACCCCACAACACCGTAGCCCCATAAATAAAGACGTCATGATCAGGATAATTGCTCCAATTATGGAGAGAAGGCAGATAAGTTGCCAGGAAAAATCGAGTAATGAGTTAATAACGTTAAATTTATCCTGGGACTTCTTGAAAAATGGTACAACAAGTGCACCGAGTAATCCAGATACCAAGTGAATTGAAATTGAGTTACAGTAGTCCTCAACGGCACTCTGTGTGATTATTCTCACGGTGAAGTAGAAAATAATTCCGTTAACAGCACCGAGAGTTAGAGCTACGTAGGGTGGATAAATATTTGCACCAGCAGAGACAACAACATCCCCTGCAATCATCCCTTGCACACACCTCATTACCGTTTCCCGATTAAACCGCTCGCCCCCAAAAAAATGAAATGCTATTGTCACGATAGCACATGTGGATATCGACAGAAGATTGTTGATCATCGTCAAATGGGTTTCACCTTCATTCGATGGAAATTTTTCACCGGAGGGATTCGACATCTTCAAGCTCTAAACATAATAATCCTCATCATTACCCTAACGAACAAACATTTCCTACGCTGAGAGAAAATATTAATTCTGCTAAATAATTTTGCTATTAAAATTCAAATCAAACCAATTAAAATGGTAATTATCGAAAAATAATTATCATTATAATTTTTTTAATTTAGCTGCATAATTTGTGAGGAGAATTAATTTTTTTTCTCACTGCAATGAGAAAGGGGAGACCTGGAGGCCAAGAAGAATGAAAAAATATCCAGCAAAGGTGACCCCAGCATTGGCATCGACCCCAGTGCCATCGACTTTTCTTCCCAGTACGAGACACCCAACGAGCCCTAAAAGACCACCAGTGGCATGAACCAGAGCTCCACCTCCATCGTCTATAAACCCTGAAGTACCATCCCTCACTGAATTCCGAATCATCCATCCGTTGGTACCCCAGTGCATGATCAGCGGTTGCAAAAACCCCCCGAAGACTATTCCAATCACCAAAGTCCCAACCGTATGCATTCTTCCAGCTATGCAGTTGGTAAAAATGCCAGAGGCCACCAGAACCCTCTGCCAAATAATCACGATCCTTTCCCTATCAATTCTATCATCACCAATCCAATATCCCCCACCCAAAAATCCATCACCATCTCCAGTGGATGCTACAGCCGAACCCATCAGAATGTAACAAATTGTCACCCAGGTGATCTCCACGATATTGTGCAGCAGAATGAGGTTGACATTGCTCACTGGAATATTTCCAACTTGCACTAGTAAAAAACCCGCACGCAAGAGAATTGTCAAAGCAACACGAATGACAACGGACGTATTCGTTGGATAAACGGATTCGTCAGACTCCCTGAATTTTTCCGCGTCGCAAAATCCATCGACGTCGTACATTTTCACGGGGTTATAAACAACTGATCGAAATATCGGGGATAAATATTTGAATATGGCGGTTAATCTGTGACAACTGAAGGTCATTCGATTGGGGGGGAGATGTATCTTGGAATTATTTTTTGTCCATTGTTATAATTACGAGATCTTGGCGGTTCGAGTTGACCAAAAAGGAATTAATCGTACGCATTTCGAGATATCTCGACTCGGATGACCTTCATTTTCGTGCTTCTATTCTCATTTTATTCGATTTTAGTCAATTTTGGGGAAATTGGCATCCATGAATTGATTTAGTCGATTTGCGTCGGGATGAGTCGAATTGAGTCGATTTGAAAATTGAACACATTTTACATGGAATATCTCGTATTTTTTTCGCCCTTACCTTTACCAACAGACGACATGACACACCACGCACTGGATCACATGCCGGTGTAATGTTTTTCCACAAAAAAAGCACAAAAAACACCACTTTTCCCCCCTTGAAAAACTCCCCACGTTCACTCCCGCACTCCCGATGCACTTTTCCGTTGAAACAAAGAACTCACCCCCCCAAAAAATTTCCGAGAAATCCGCAAAAGTCACCGGTGTCGTACCTAAAAGTCCCGCCCCTTTCAACAGAAGCTCAAATCATCGAATTTCACAAAAAAACACACTGATTCACCGATAAAAAACAGTTTTCGTACTCTACAACGCGTTAAAAACATCGGTAAATCGATAATTAATGTCTCAGCACTTCGTAATTAATTAAACAATCAAGAAAAACACAAATAAACACCGTGAAACCGAGAGCGATTTTCAAGCGGCCCGTCCGCCGTCGCCGTACACCACAAACTGACTGTCTCCTCGCAAGATGGCGGTGAGTAGACCGCGCGCTTTGTGGCGGGAAGCGGTACTGCGACTGCGCAGTGATGTACCGGGAAAAAATGGCGGCAAAGGCAGGGGATTTCGGCGGGAACGATATTGAGACTGCGCAGTGATGTACCGGATAGTGATGGAAGTTGCGCGTGAGAGGATGCGCCCGGGCTGGCGGCAATGGGCGATGCGCGAGCTCCAGTGCGCGGCAAAATAATTTTATTTTTCCCTTTATTCTATCGTATACCGGTGCGATATTCCGAGACATTCGAGTCCACGGTCTCCTGCGTTTCGTTTCACAAGTCACAGTCGCCCGAGAGCGACCACTGGTCCCTCTCCGTCCAGTGGATGACAAATAATACATCAAAGAGGGACTGAACGAGCTATTGAAGCCTCAGGATCATCGAACCTGTTGGCAATTCCCACTTGATAAAATTTTACGTGACAAGTGTTTACATTCTCTCAGTGTTTACTTACTCGAAAATATAAAAACAACAATAAGAAGATAAATATGGCGGCTGCTAGTGTAACGTGTCGAGCATTTATCGTCGTGAGACTCGAAATTACTCGACCCTTGAGTGTTGCATCCCTGACAGCACCCAGGAGATTCAGAAATGTGAGTGTCATTCACTGATTGTTGTTTTATGGAAATATTGAAACGCCGGTTGTCGAAGCTACCGGTTTTTCTTTTGGCTTTTTTTATGAACGCTCCTATTGGCTGATCTGATGTGTTTCGTGCCTATGGAAGAGTAACGAGACTCTTCGAAGGGTTTAAATCGGTTCAAATGCATCCGGATGGTGTTTTGGTTTAGAGGGGATTCAAAGAGATTTCAATCGCTTGAGTAAGTGTCTGATAAGAGTGGATTTATTTTTTAAAAATGGGGCATCAACGCTTCCTGGATTGTAGACTTGACTGATTCACGCAAAATCTTGATTGGAAGTGGATTAGAACTTGAATCAGCAGAACTCTCTTCTTCCTTTGACATTCACGTTGCATCGATCTTCATTCTTTTTTCTCTCTTCAAGTTATTCGTCGTTTTTATTTTGAATATTTTATGTGTCTGGCCTCCATTTTAAACCGACAGTGATTTCAAATTCTTAGTTTGTAGCCCATTGACAAGGAATTCATCACCGATGAAGTATTGACCTGATGTGAGTCATCACAAGGGAATACATCACATAGGGAAGATTGTAAAGGCAAGGCCCAATGATTTATTCATGAGGCTTCTCTGATTTTTTGCGGATCCTTGGACACGCGTATTCAGCCTGACCCAATGCCTCCAATTCCACAATATTATTAAAAATCTCCGCGAAATTTCAAATAGTTTTTCCCACTGAGTTTATCCATTCGCTTATCTGGATGAAATAATCGGTTGTACTGACAGAGGGGGAAATAATTAGTCACCAGACGCTACGATCATTCATCCGGTATTTTTTTCCAATTTATGTAATGTAAATGGCTATCTCCACGTGTTTCCCCGGTAATCTCTGATGATTAGTGAATGTCATTCCGCTCGATTAATTAGTGACATTACGAGACTTATCACTGGTCGACAGACTACATTGATGTGCTTGGGGTCACGTATCGCGTGAATGTGGGCTGTCAAACTGGCTTTTTAAGTATTCCGAGAACAAAAAAAAAACATGCGACGAGCTTGCCCGATTTTTTTCCTCTTAATTCCACCAGATCGTTGACCCCAAGACGTTACAACCCTACCATCACGCAACTGCAGGTGTTTTTAATAGTTGCACCGTGTGTCGTTGGATTTCAAAGCACATTAATTACGAAAATGGATTTGCGGGATTGTCATCATATCGAGATTGAATCCAAAAGAGATAAGGGGATTTAGCTGTCTATAATCTGTATTTAATCTGGCTATTCTGAAGACAGAGCTCTCACGGTTCTGTACGTAAATAGAATAGGGGATTACATCGTTGTTGGCAGGTTCCTTGTGGTTTTGAACCATCAGGAGGTCCTCGTAGCTTCTCTCAAGTCTTGCTGGGTGCATTGGGGTCCATCAATGCGTGATAGTTGAATTCTGTCGTCTCGTACTGGTCTCATAAGACCTTGGAGTTATCTGATTGCGATGTACGTAGTGCACAGAGAAAAGAGCAATGAGATTTCCCATTAATTAATCTCTCACCGCGAGGCAGTATTTTTTAACGTGGAGAAAATCATATCGCAGATTTCAGTGATCCGATTGGGGAACGGAATCTTGAGCAACTGGACCTGTTTTATATCGAAGTGACTGGTTGAACTTGACCCATAAAATCCCTTTCGCGTGTATCCGCCCTCCGAGATATCGCGACACGCGAGCATTAGCTAACACGAATTTCTTCATTTAATACCGTCTCCACGTGATAAAGGGATTAATGACACGTTGGAAAAATTGATGATAGGAAGGGCGGTTAATTGTTTTAATCCCCAGGCACTCCGGAAAAATACCCTGTCCTCGGGCGATAGACAAACCACAGACAGGCGCGACGGAAATTGTCAGGAAATTGAGGTTTCATTGTAAAAAAGAATATTGCATTAATTATCTTGGGAGTATTAACCAAATGCTGTATGGTGATTTAGAATATTCATCATGAATCCGTGGTTTAATGGGATTTTATGATCCAGATACACATTCTTCGAAGAATTATGGGAGAAATAACTCCGAAAACCTGTGAAACAAAAAAAAATCGTCTCGTTCTCTATTTTTTGCACCACGTCAGAGATTATTTCCGGCCTGGATCCTCTATTTTATTTTAAAATCCCTCACACAGTGCCAGTAAATATACACTAGAGACACATTGCAAAAGGACAGTGTGGAGTAAAAAAAATGTTCACGATGTCGCCATTTCTTTGGCAGAAGTAAAACGTATTTGTGGGATTTTTTTTTATCCCGAGTCGTAAAGAACGTATATCTGTATTGTTATTGAGCTCTATGGACGAGGCAAGAGGTGGAAAACCGCCGAGGAAATCCGTATGCATAACCATAAGCTCCGATATGAGAAGGACGAAGACTCCACAACTCGGTTACGACTTGAAACGGTTCAAAGCATCAGCCATTTCACCTCGTGGTTTTTGCCCTAGACCTGGAATTAATCCATTCGTCATTAGCAGTCTCCAAGGCCCTCAAGTGTCACTACACAAGCTGAGGGTTAATTTCCACTTAACAATCTTGTTTACTTCAATATACCACCGTAGAAAGATGTAGTGGTGGTGTGGCTGACGGGAAATTAACTTTATCATCCACTTTCTGGGGTACGACATAACTGAAAAGTATAACATTCAATTTCCCATTGGCGCAGGGTGTAATGGCAGGTACTCCCTGTATATTCGAATCATGGGTTATCCAGGGGACTCAGACTGGAAGCTGCTACGGCGCCACATGAATCGATCTGCTGGAAACCCCTCTACCCCCTGCGGTCTCAACTCCAACACTCATACACACTCTTGAAAATTTTACCCTTCGCTTCCAGAGCTTAATCCTAGAAACGTTCATCGTCTCCATCCGCTGCAATAGTCTAATTGAAAAATCAAAGGCTCTGTTAAAAAAGGGGCTGACATCGACGAAATAGATAACAGAAATACTTTTATTTGGGTGACAGGATGTTGAGGTCCTTGGACACTGATGATAAAAATTGTAGAAAAGTTGTTGGTGGATTTGGGACGCGACCTTTGCGCTAGTGCCCCAGTTCGGTGGACTATGAGGAGATGGAGATGCTGAAAAGGGGAAAAAAATATGAATTTGGTAGGACGATGGAGTCCATCACCACCATGTAAAATCCAGTGAAGTCAATTTCGGTTGTTTCTGAGGGGAGAGAGAGAATAATGATGGTGCATGCGCTCGATAATCCTATTGTCTGCATTCAATGCACCGTGACCTTTTATACGGCTCATTTGATAGTCACTTTCCACGAATTGATAATATTTTAACCAAACGTCTACCGGTTAATGTTAGCTTTCAATTGTGTTTACATGTGGATGGAACTGGCGCAAGTCGCCAGGGATTCCACCATTATTTTCCGTATATTCTGACTGGCGAGGTGAAGAGGATAGTCGCTCCTGTCGAGGACCCCTTATTTACCGAGAGGTTGAATACGTAATTTGCATGCTTGAGAATTTCTCCCTTTGCACCGGAGATTCTACTCTAGCCCGGAGGAAACATCAATTACATTCTCGTATCTGAGTAATCAAAGCGCTGAAAATTTATTTCGGGATTTTCAATAAATAAAAATAACGGAATGAGTGATTGGACGCTCGATTTATCGGTTGATTCACTTTAAAATCCCTCTCTTTTCTATTTTTCGTCTCGGTAGGGCAGTCGTGTTTTTAATGAAAATTCTCTGGTGGTGTATCGTTCAGCACACGGTCAAACGAATATTTCCCTTTGGAACTGAAAGCTAGGAGATGGAGCAGTTGGTTTACCAGAGTAGAATGCACTCAACCGGATTATATTCAGGCTGTCCAACCAATGGTTCAACAATATTCAATGACGGGTGAAACCAATTTTTAAACAATTTAAGTACGACAAGTATTTGGTATTGATGCTTTCCCAGAAAGTGTCTGCTATTGTGGTGCCCTACAGAAATAACGCACTGGACATATGCCAGTTTGTCATAAAATGAGCGTTCTTCCCCTACGTGCCCCCCAGAACGTATTCTAACATTAAACATTCCATCGGGGACTTTTGACTCGAGGCCAGGAAGGAAGGCATCGTCTGCCCGAATTTTCCCCAGGGATATTTTTTATATTGCGCCTGTCGCCCAGTTGCAGTTGTAATAGAATTTTTTCAAAACGCTCATACCCTACCTCAGGCAAAAATAATTCTTGATGGGAATTCAATTCTCTTGAGTTGATTTATGTGTAAAAATTATTCCTCTGTGATAAAATCGTGGAATTTTCATGAATTGTGTTATTTTTGGTGGCACTCAAGACGAGGAAATTCAATATCATCCCTTGAAAGGATCGAAAGTCCCGGTATCTTGGGTGTTCATCCATCTGATATCATATTTTGTATGGCTTATCGCTGATGGAGTGTCCCATCATGCGCAACAATACATCTAACGTGGCGAATCAATCGATCTCTCGCGAAATCGGTTTTATAGGAACTTGAAGAGCTTCTCAGTGAAAAATAAATGTGATGAAAATTCACGGACATGTCAATATGCATGAGGCCTCCTTTGAAAGATAACTGAGTTGCAAAATCGGGGAGGAAAAATGATAGAGGACACTGGGGCACTGTGTATGCGTTACCATGCATGTGGATCAATAGACACTTGTTCCATTAAGATGATTCATACATCCAATGTATTTGAAAGTTCACCCCAGAAAAATTATTCAAATCCGCGAAAATTTCCGCCCATCGACAGAGAATTATCAGTGGTAAAAATTCCTGGAAATTCAGATTCAATTCCCTCATAAATTTGAAATTCTCGTCGCCTTATGAATCACCGAATCATATTAGGGAAATATCTCAAGCACAAATATTTTTACTCTTTGTATGTAGAATTCACTCTTGCATTGACTCGAGCATTTTTCGAAGTCATTAAAAACTTTGAAAAAAAGTTTTCACGACAAACTCAGATGGCGTTCGTTAACACCCGCTTGGGATTCATTTTAGAATTAGACTGAATTACGTGGTAATGAACACTTGACTCGAAAGAGTACAAAAACTCGTACGAAAATAAAAAAATGAAATCCGACAGAAATCGATATTCTGTCTCCCAATTACTGGAATAATCCGCCTCCAGCAATTTCAATTTTGAATGCAATTTGAAACTTTTTAAATCCCCCAGCCTTGTACTTTGGTTGATTCCGGTGTAATCTAATAGAGTTGAACTTCATTGGTGGATTCCATTCGTATTATTTACTCGGAATCCACACGCTGAGTTTCCCGAGGGATCAAAGCACACGGGAAATTGAACGTTGAAGGCAAATCTCGTAATCTGTGGTAGACACACGTACAAGGATTGCCAAAGCAAAAATTTCCGATCTGTTTTTTTAAAAATTCGTATCACACTCCAATTTTCAACCGTCAATTATTCTCAAAACAATAAATTCTATGTTTGATCATGTGTTGATTATTGCGGTGCCCATAGCAATGATGAAACTTCAATATTAACCCAATCAATAATTAATATAAACGTGAACATATGCGTGAATATTCGCCACCATCCATCCGAATTAATGAACCAACCGCTTGTCAATACAAATTTTCCCCCACTTAGCAATCGAATTTCGATAGTTTGAAAAGTTGAGATTAAACTCCCACAGACTGTGGCACTGGTGACACACCCAGAACATGCATAACATTCTCAACAAGTGCATTACAGTGCATAACAGTTTGATTTTTGTTCCCAGGAGACGTGGTGTCGACGATGGTGGAATATATCACAACGTAGTTTATCAACGACAACTAGAAAATTTGCCCCAGCACTGAGTCCCTTGCTGAATAGAGAGGCAAGGGAATTCAAGGAGCCAAGAAGCTCGCAGAAAATAACGAAGGAGGCTAAAAGTACGAAGGAACTTCCACAGCCTGATAGCTCCACCCTGACTGGTAAGCGATCATTTATCCAGATGCCTCATGATAGAACAATTGAATTCCAATATTTACTAATTGAAATGTCGATCATCGTCATGAACATGCTCGATGAACGGCTCCAGAGAGAATAATTCCCTTCGAAAACATCAACAATTAACCACAAGCATCTATCCAATTTTCCATTTCCAATGAGAAACATTGAAGGACGTGTGCCAATTAATCATCCCTGAAATTAATATCATAGTCATTCAATGAGATTACGCAATGGCCCCCGTGTTCCTTTGTTTGTTTTATCACGTGTCGTGATAATAAAGGATAATGTCTCATCCCATAATAGATAGGACGTATTTACGACCCAGTTACTTACTCGTATATCTGCAATAGCCTATTTTCATGACTTATAAATCCCTCCGTACGCTGATATATCATCAGTGTATCCAGGTAAACTCATTGCTGAAGAAAAACGCACGCTCATAACTGTAAAATCCTCTTGAAAACGTCCATTCAGCGTTACAAGCCCGAAAACAAAGTTTTTATTGTTACTTTTCATGATTTCGTTTCAAGTGTCGACAAAAAAAATATAAATATTTTTATAGACACAATCTCTGAGGAAAATATTTCACTAGCTCAAGTACAGTGTTAGATACAATCGCAGTTCTCACATAAGTGAACGCAGCTTGATAGAAAGTGTTTAGTCAGACCCATCGATTCGCTGTTACACCAGTAGTTGTGGCTTTTATGATGCCCTCCGACCTCTAGACTTCCTCCGTTCACAGAACTCCGTGATTACCCTCGTAGAGTGAAATGACACACACCAAAGGGATTTTCCCAGCATGAAAAGACCTGTAGTAGAAAATTGAATTTTTTCTCTGTAATAAAAAAAAAAGCCTGAGGTGAATAGATTTTATTGGTCATGCCTGGGTAGCCCATTCACAATTAAATGACATCTCATATAACCCTTTGAATTAGTATTTATATTCCGATTTATCTTCAATATTCTCCACTCGTTCAATTCTATAATTATTACACAGAATATTGCCCCAGGGCATCACTCCCCACTTATTCGAGAAAATAAATAATATTTCACGAGAGGAAATTCATTCATTCATCATTAAGATAACTCAGTTGTCTGTTCCATTGAGACTATCCTCGAGCACTTCAAACTCTTCGAATTCCATTTTCCCAAAATCCGTTTGATTCCTCTTCCAATCGTTCTCGTTAATCTGCCACTTTGTCAGTGCACTCGTAAATTTATTAGCAATACCCGTTTTGCCACCATCAATCTTACCGAGACGAAAATCGGCCTTGAAACAGCTGTCACGACTCTCATCCCTCTTCGGCTCCAACCCTATCACAACCGGTGGCTCACGTTTGCTAATACTCTGACTAATAATTTCCACTCTGTCATCCTCAAATCGTAAACTATCAGGACTCGTTATTTCGATACTCGGTGATTCAGCAATAGTGCAACGCCTGAGGTCAGAATGACGTATTGATTTGCCAGAGCTGTTATTATTCTCCCTCTGTTTAGCCTCCAACCTTGATCTCCTCTCAACAACCCTTCCAGCGAGCTCAAGCCTGCTGTCACAAGAGTTGCTCTTGACAAGACGAAACTTGACGTAATCGTCGAGTCTCAGACTCGGCTTGGTGCTCTTGACTAATTTGCAACTGGTGGGTGAAATGAGTGGCCCATTGCACGAATTAACAACTTTACCACCATAATATGTTACTGATGTACCACATTCGCGAATTTTCTTCAAAACATCAGGTGACACGTAATGCCCATCCTCTCTCTCAGTGTTACGCATTGCGTCATCTTCCCTGCAATCGATATCCTCATCCTCGGAGGAGGTGCAGTGAGCACCACTTCCAGGATCGGTGTCAGGATAATCACTTGATACACCTGAACTCACACTACCAGCGTCCCAATTAGTCAGATGATGGCGTCGATTAATTTGTTGTCGATAGCGTTTAGCTTTATTCCTAGCACAACCAGAATCACTGGGTGATGTATCTCCACTTCTTGCTTCAAATGACTGTGCAATTATTCTAGTCTTAGATTCATGTCTACCGTTACCGATGTCGCCTTTACCTGTCCGATTACCTGAGGTTCCTCTCTCGAGTCCCTCAAACAGACGCATCAGGTCCTTCGCTCTGCTCGATGATCTTGATCTAAAAACAATTTTTATAATTACTGCAAACATTCAGCTTTACTCGATGAACAAATTCAGCCTTGCCAAAAATGATGGTCTTAAATCCTTCCTGAAATAATACCTGGAAGTCTCCAAATTCCTGACGTCATCAATATTACTGAGATCTTTCATGCTGACACTCTTCCGATCTTTACAATTGCCCCGAGCCATACCATCTGCACTCTTTGGCCTCAATGTCGCTTCGAACATTCTCCTTACGTTTCTCACAGTATCAGGGTCAGGCAGCTCTTCATCGATTAATTCACGATTTACCCTGTTCACCGAACTGATTATTTAACGATAACGATATAGTTCTCCACTGTTGAACATTATTAATGACTTACCTTATTGGATGATAGAAGAAATGTTTTCTCAGTGATGATTGTTTGGGAATATTTTTGCTCTCATCATTTTTCGGCATTTCCGAATTATTTGTCTCGCTATCTAGCTTTTTGTGTGGTGAACCCGCAGCTTTGCAGGCCACCGAGGTCTTTCCCTTGCCAACAGTTGATGATTTTATCTCAGCCCGTACTGGCTCGATTATTACGACATTGTTATCAAGCAACAACTCTTGAAACGAATACTCTCGCAGATATTGCATAAGCCCATCATACCCAACATCCCCTTTACTCGGCACATTTCCATATATATTTTTTCCAAATAACCGTGATTTTACGATTTTATAACGAACGTGATCAAATTCTGGGGCGTCAGCTTCTTGACACTCCAAGGAATTGAGACAGCTTCGAGATCTCGTCAGATTCGTTCGTGATTTGTTCCCTGATTTGCTATATTTGTCTTCGAATTCAACAGACAGCTTTCCCGGTTTTTTCCTCGACACTAGATCATCGACGTCAACACCGTCGTCAATAGATCTTCGTCTACCCTCGCTACCGCAGTCTGAGCCAAGACCCAGATCCGAGCTCTCTGATCTCGCTTCAAATCCCAGGCTTCCACGAACTGCGCTGCATGCTTTTCCTATCATAGTCGAGGTCTCCTTCACAATCTTCTCAAATCTACCCTCTGGTCTAGGTAACTCTCTCCCAGGTAATTTTGATTCGAAGAAGTTGCGTGCAAGCTCAACACTCGGGCGTGTCTCACCGGTTTTGCATTCCTGGAGCAATAAAAAAATAATTATCTCTCAAACTCAATCACTCGTTAATTTCCACAGAATGGAGAATCTTTTACCTGTTTATCGATTGGATTCATTTGCCCCACATTATCGTCGGTGATATTCTGCTCCAGACAACTGTTCATTTTTTTATCATTCGTCTCCTCCCTGACATCATCAATCTCGATGACAGTAGGTCCCCAGCCCCTCTTCCTCGTCACCTCACTGTCCACGATTTTAAGGACCTGCGGTCGCCTGGACATGTCCTTCTCGTGACTGTCGATCTCCTCACTGTCAGATATCCAGATTGATTTGAAATCCTCAGCCTCTTCAACCCTCGTCCCCTCACCTCCCTCGTTCTCATCAACAATTCCACTTGTCAAAATATTTTCCCCACCGTCAGACTGATTTTCCCGCGAGTTCAGAGTATCTGTCGGTTGTTCCCCAAACGAATTATTGCAGTATCTATTTTTCCCCTCGTGCCTCACGGATTGCTCGTCCTTGGCAGTATCAAAGGACTCACGATGAGAATCCGTATCCCAGACACTCCTCCCAGACGACGAGAGAAAACTCTTCCAGGACTCGTCTGTCGGACTCTTACCGATTATTTTATCATCAACCGTCTTACTTTTTTCCTCGTCCGTCACATTGCTATCAAGCTGCAACGAGCTGTCCTGATTATCATCGGAGAATTCTGATACCTGAAGGACTCTCGGTGTTTGCCTTCGATCTGAATCTACTGTTGATTCACCATCAGCATCACTGAACGTCTCGTTTCCCTTTTCATTTGGCAAATTGATACTCTCTGATGGTGTACAGTTCCTCCTGTCCTCCTCGTCAAACTCCAGGCGAACCTTTGACAGGGGCAGCAAATTCAACACATCAAAGTACTCAAGCTCACCATCATCCTCGAACAAAATACTGTCCAAGCTACGGTGCTCCTTGCGTTTACGCTTCACCTGTTAATTACGTATTCCATGGTATTATCAACGAAAATGAATAGAGACACTTTGTCATCATTAAAATATCAGGTATTACACACGGTTAATGGTTAGTGATATGTACTCAGTGCAGAATAGTGTGAATTAAGCAAACTCCGTGGAATATATGTGCCGTTGTTAATGCAGATATTATTGCCATGAAGTAAGAGAACCAGGTCACAACCATGGCCACCTGAATTTAACGAAAGAGCTTGTATGTCTCCTTTTTGTGTCTCAGTGGCAGCCAACGTACCTAGTTGCCAACTTTTGTCGACAGAAATGCTAGAAATGCTAGATCAATTATGGGATTGCTCAGCGGAATGAGAAGGAAAATTAATTGTGTAATAATCTCCAGAGGGGAAACAGAAGATCATTTTTTGATGGGAATTCTCAAGTCGTTATCAGTTTTTAATGCACTCGTAAAGTTGTCTCGATCCTCATCTCGGGGGAATTATTCATTAATTTATGATATTTACCTGTGTGTATATATCTCGCTGTCCTTCAGTCAGGGGCCAGTCATCCTCAACAATGTCAACAAGTCCGCTGACAGTGTCGAGGTCCTGATGGCTGCGATATCGCCTCGGTGTTCTCGGCCAATCGAGTATATTTAATCGATCTGAGTCCTCCCGACTTGTAATCCTGGTGGGGAGCTCCAGGTAGGGCAGAGTCGATGGTCTAGAGTGGAGATCGCAGATGGATTGAGAGTGATAAGGTACCTCGTGATACCTGTCGTAGGTGTCCGACAGATGCTGCTGACTCTTGGACAATCTTTGGGCAGATTGAAAAGGAAAATTGAAAAATTCCATCGGTGATTTGCCCTCTCCTTCGGTATTACGATAAATCGTTTACCTCGGGTGATTAATTACCTGTCCTTGAGGGAATTCCTGTCAATGAGTTTGGCTCGTGGGATCAGCTGAGGCCGTCGTGGCCCATCGAAGGTCGGATCTCCCAAGGAAAAATTATGATTGACCTCTCGATCGTTTCTTCCCTCCGATATCACCGCTAGACTCCGTGTCCTCTTCAGCAATTTACGACGGTCCTGAGTGTTATGCTCACTCTGGCTCTCGTAACGGGCCACTTCCCTGCCATGAACAAATAAAAAATTACAATTACGAAAGATGTAAAACCAACCGATTCACATCTTCACTATTATTATCAAACGATTGAAAATGTCGGTTAATCTTGATAGGGCGATTTGAATACATTCGTCTCTTGCGTAATGAACGACAATGAATTCACCGGTGCCTTTTTACGCGTCACGGTTTCACTCTCGTCTCACCAACAAATGCGGTAATGTAAAAAAGTAAAACGTCGGTTTAACCGCGATTTTGATAAAAATTTCGTGCTCTGAATTCGCCGGTTCAATCCTTGGAAAAGTGGAGCAGAAACAGATTGAAGGGGTTGAAAATAAAAACTAGGTCATTATGTTTCGGTTCTGGATGAATGAAATGATAAAATAATATCGTCTGTGAAGATCCGGAGGCACCGGGTGGAAGTAAAAAAATTGAGAATAGGGGGTGGGGTAATTGGCGTTAGTTAGCCCTCCGTGGAAACCCAATCACTCGAATCAATTGAACTGTGAGTTAATTTACCTCTGATCAAACTGCACTTTCAGAGATAAATAAAGTTTCACTGCCTCTGGTATACAAATCCCGGGAGATTTCTGGTGAATATTGGCTCGAGTGAGCCTCACAAAATTTCTACTCAAAATTTCTGACCCTGATGAAATTTCAACCATTGAAATTCATGTCGTGTCGTTAATTTCGAAATCGGAGGATCAGACAATTTTATTTTGTGTTGCACCGTGATGAATGGATCACGTATAAAATCTATCTGTTATCATTCAGCTAGAGGAAAAATTACTGAAAAATATAGATACGACTAATTGAGATGGTGAGAAGGGACTGAGACCTCTTAATTCTATAACGAAGCACCACAGAAAAAAAAACCTCAGCGCATCCGTTCTCATTGTCTCCTCTCGGGCAAGACGACGTATTATGTAATTCTTCAGTCGTGATTTATATCGTTAAGCCATACTATTTTTTAGGGATTAACTGGCGCAATAGCTGTTAAATACTCATCATTCGACAAATTAGGTGGGTCTTAGAAAAAAATTTTATTTCACAGACACATATTTAAACATTAATTGATACTTGTCGTTCCCAGAATTTTTACATTGAATTGCGAGACTCCTTGAAGTACCAGTGCAAGTAGATACTCGTTAAAATAGTAGAAAAAAAACCTGGGGAAAAAATGGGGGCTCATAAAAATGAGGAACAACTCAGAAACCTATCAATGACCTCAGATTTCTGATCGATTCGTCAATTCCCAGTGAATAGCACAAAGTCATTAGCCAGGATTAGTCCACACACGATGGAATATCCCGTTGAATTTCCGGTTGAAATGAGTCTCAACCCCTGGCCTCCCCTGGGTCTGAGGAACCCCTTGTGGATGTCCATGGCTGTCTCACGTATAGAAACCTGTCATGAATATCCCATGACCCAACGGACAGGAAGTAGTTCCGCAGTTTGACTTCACCTCGAGTGTCGCAATACATTGAAATTAATACTGTCATTTTCAAAGTCAATCAATTTTTTTTGCTTCAAGAGCTAATATTGCTCTCCTCAAAAAAAAAATATAGAATCGATCAGTATTTACGAAGTGCCTTTATCACCGACTGAAGTCTGAGCTATTTCTCTCTTTGACGGGCCTTGACATTTCCCACAACATCCAATAGTAATAAAACCCACTAAGTACCAATAAAAATCGAGATAAATTCATCTCCGTCATGTACAGCTTCAATGGGAATTTAAAAAATAATAATCTTCATATAATTAATTGCGGATTACAGTTTTCCCATTTTTCATGGTGTCCAATGGCGATAAAAGCCATTGAATGCCACAAAAAATGGAGATAAATTCATATCTCTCATTTTTTTAACGATTCTTCAACGTTCGAATGATTGCGGTACGTAAAGCCTGAAGAGGATTTAACTAGGGATTGTCCCATGATCCGCAGAAAACCCCAAATCCCTTTTTTCTCTTTGAAACTTTTGCTGTCCCAGTTCGCCTTCCATCTTTCCACTCCATTCTCATTGCCTTTTCACGGAAAAAAAATACGCGACAAGTGGACGAACATCCGAGGACGGAACAAAGTTTCTTCCCTGTCAATCCCAGTGGGAAGGCCTTCAAAATGATATTGAAGTGGATCAGCTAAATTGGATCAAGCTGGCAGCAGAGAGTCGACAGAGCGCAGTAAAAAATTTTCCGCTGAATTTCCCGGGTCTTAGCGTTATTTCCGATGGAAAAGATCCGAGTATCCAGGGAAATTAATGTTCCTCGTGTTTTAAAAATAAAAATAATTTTTAAAGACAGGACAAATCCATAGGATCACTCACCTTGTAAAAAATCCGGCACGAAGACAACGTTTTCTGATATCTTCGAGAGTCGCTTGGAGTAAATTCCCACGAGAATAATTTATACCTCAGAAGTGGAGAGAAGGCTGACAATATTTTTAGAAGAAACTTGAGGGTTGTGAATCGATTGGCATGAGGCAACTAGGAGGAATACGGGCACACCTGTTCCTGACAGAGTGCACTGAGAATAGTGGCACTTGAATTGTTGGTATATCCCAAGTTGTTCCTGTCCCCCAGCACTTGTCTGCAAGAGACGCCACAGCTGGAGGTGGGGAACCAGTAAAATCATCTACCTGTGATGTGTATTCGAAGATCTCGTGATGACTCCAAAAGAATCATTTCAATCTCAACGAGATGTCAATTTTTTTAACGAGAGCAAAACACTTGGAATCTGTCATCATTAAAAAAAGGGACTCTTGGAATGATGACAGTCTCTCGGGCGAGTGCTATTGAATCCCATATTTATCTGAATTTTTCAAGTTTTTTCATCAAGTTTGAAGTTCAAAATTGAATTTTTAGAACTGGGGGAGAGAAAAAAAAATGAGGAATAAAGAAAAAATGCACAGCGTGCCAAGGACGTGTTAGACCGAGCATAACGTGCGACGTGTGCATAGAATATAACGTACAATCACGAGGACTCAAATTTAATTCCAATTAGAAATTGCTGTTGGCCTCATGCAAGCCCATTTATCCGAGTAAATCCTCCTCCAGTCTGAGGAAAAAAATGAATTCATTCTGGGAATCCAGTTTGTCCTTCCTTCCTCAAAAAAGAATACACATCCCCATGAAATTAAACTGAGAGGACAAATTTTAAGTGAGGCTTTGCGAACACAAGAAGTGCAATCCCAAGAGACAATTAACATTTTTTAACTGCCGGTCTAATGACTGGAGTAAACGTTTAATTTTCGTCGAGTATTTTACACCGAGTGAAATCTCATTTTTCTCATTTCAATTTAACTGCTAATCTCGTTAACGCTGAGAGGAAAATTGCAAGCAATTTTTACCGTCAGCTCGAGGAGATGATTTGTCATTAATTAAAAGATTCTAGTGAATTTTTGTTGGATAAATTGTATGAGCTATTATCTTGTCATTTTTTTTTGTGTAATAGAATAAAAATAGATTGCACGTTCGAGTCCACTCGACTTGTGCCTCCACGACGCATTGAAGATCGTAAAAGTAATCGTAAGAGTGTGAAAGCTGATCAATATCCACTGAATCATCCTCTCGATTAATAAAATCCCGGGATTTATTTACGTCGTGCCCCGGAAGTAATTAGCATTCCCTCTAGGGTGGCCCATATTCACCGATGTTATCTGAGATTAAGAAAGTAACCATATTGTATCCAATTACAAGAGACAAGTAGATGACAGTCAACACAACCCCTTAAACGTCTTTCACCTCTCGACTTTTTTTTTTATAACCGTGTACTTGTGGCTTTCTTCCCACATCATTTCCCTCATATACATTTCACTCTCTGCTGATCTACCATTTTAAAATTACCCGCCTCTATTTAAATCCGCGGATAACCACACTAACAGAATACGAAGAAAATTCTTTTACCATGAGAATTTTATTTGCGAAACCTATCATTTGGTTTAACAAATCAAATTCAAAATATCTGCTAAACAAATTAATTCTCTTTAGCCGTACAGTGGCTTATCCTGGATTAAACTGTGGAATTAATTACAATAAATAATGGAGCTATTGTTATTTCTCATTTAACAATATCTGTTGGCAGTTGCAATTACCTTCAAATAAATTTCCTACGGAAATTGGGTGTGACTCTTGTCTTCATCTCTTTGCACTGTTCCATTAACACACTCTGCTATTTCGTAATGACAATTTTAATTTCACGCGTAATTAATAAAAATTTATCACCGCTTATTATGCAAATTTTATTTTCATTTCTTTGTCGCAGTAGTGAACATGTACCGGGGCGAGAAAAGAATGAACAAACGTGCAAGAATTACACGTAAGTTTTTTTTTAAATCGGTCTAGCGAATTATTTTTTTCGTGTATTATCCATTTTCAGGAATAATCCATTTATTTTTATTGATATTAACAATCCTAGCACGTGATATTTTATGGTTTTGATGATTGGAATTATCTTCAGGTAATTAGAGGCACCCGGTGAGTTAATTTAATACAGAAAATTACGATTTGTGAACTGTTTGGTGTAAGCACTGGTGAACAACTGGCGCACGACTCGTAATTTTGTCGACTAGAAAACGAAAGGGAAAGGTTCGGATGGAGGGGTTTTCTGTGGTTTTTATTCAGGTGTTCCCCACCTGCTTGGGGGTGATTTCAGTGAGGGTTGATCGACACCAGGTGACTCATTGATTTCCTGTGTCTATCGTTGGCATTAGAATATTTTTATCGTTTCCTCGCTAAAAATTCAAAGATCCAAAAAATTTGAATTACGTTTAATTGTTTTTTTTTTATCATTCTCAATCATTCATTGATATCTTTTATTACAGCGTACCCAGGTAAAAAAAATTGTAATCGGAATATTTTTTACCCGGGATACTGTCATGTGTGATAAAAAAAATAGTAAAATTACGAGACATTTCCATTCGACTTCTCCAAGGACGAATGCTCTCAGTGTGAATCCGATTATCACATCTCCGTGAATTTTACTACCGAGTTATAAACACTAAATCTAACAAAAGAAGTGAAATAATCCCGTGAATATTCTGCATTAGGGCTTGAACGTCATGGATATTGCGTGCTCGAGCTATTTCACCCTCGTGCACTATTTTCAATTTTCACCTAGTGTCGAAACGATTTAATATGTATTTATTTATGACGAAAGATAAACGATGCATGGAATTTTTTGATTTATCGGCAACATCTGGTGATGCAACACATTTTTTTTCTGCACGAGCCATTCCCATTATCATAAATAAAAAAAAAACAAAAATAACGAGTACTCCTCATATTTATACACTGGTAAATTCTCGTTTTATTGATTTAACTGCAGTTTACCAACATTGAGTTTTCATATTTCGACTATAAAATTTTCCCCTGGAGAAGTTCCATTCCTCTACCCGAAGGGCGTATTTCACGTCAGGCCGAGCCCCGGAATTTCATGAATTCCCGTGCAAACGTTGAATTTAAACGCAATTCGTCATGGATTGCCACCCATGAAAGTGAAATACTGAAACATGCGTTGAGAAAAAATAATCACTCGTTTCTAATCTAATCCTCCTAAGGGATTTTTTAAAAATTCATAATAGAGCTGGAAGCGGGAATTCTTTTTTGTACACAAATTCCGACAAGTGTTGATGATTTCACCGGAGTTTAATGTGAATTTTTTATTTCAATTGGTACAAAACGGTGGCATGTACACAGAATTGCTCTCGCTCGTTATCACCATTGCTAGTCCGTCATTATGCGCGAGTACAATTAAAGAGCGGGAATAACAGACTGAAATAAATTCATCTTCGAAAGTTTGATGATAGTCTGTCTCGTGGCATGATCTCGCGTGACACACAGGGGAATGGGGTTTATTGTTTCGTTTTAATCCGTTGAGAGCACACAATCAGTGACAGCAGGCACAATGAAATCCTTGATAGTAACAATGCAGAAAACAAATACCAGCGAGAATAGAAAATTACGTTTTTCGAGTGGCGTCCAGTAGAGTACGCCTTTCTCTGCCCTATTTTCCCAATTTTATGAAAACAAAAATCGCTTGAAAAAATTTGCAATCCCTTCCCATAAATGTCTAATCGACAGTTCTAATTGGATGGATTTCGACTATTGCCCGTTTTTAATAACAATTTTTTATTCCGTTCATTTCAATTTTATGGTATCGATAAATTCTGATTTATGGACTTTTCATAATAATTCTCCTGTCAATTCTCAACGTCATGTTTTCCCTGAAGTAAAAAAGAATTCCAATTTACGATTCCCGGGTAAAAAAAAATTGTAATCCAAATATTTTTTCCAAATTTTCAAAAATTTGATTAGGAAAATTTTTTGAAAATTTGTAAAAAATATTCCGATTACAATTTTTTTTTTACCCGGATGGTCAATAATGACTGGGAATTATTCATTAAAAAAAAAAAAACAATACCTGTTTTCGCTCGGTTCGAATTCCATAGTGACTTGACAATAAACAATTTGAACCGAAAACATCGCGACGAATTAAAAAAATCGACATAAAAAAAAAATACCCAAAAAAATTCACAAGCGAATAATAAACATGAGTCATGTAATTCCAACGAAATAGCGATAGTACACTGAATTTCCAGCCCGAGGGTATTTTAACCATTGCCCACCATCGGAAAGCGAAGTGGGCATGAAGACCACCATTCGCCCATCGAATCCATTGTTTTCATTACCCTGTAGTTGTGTACGTAATGCATAAAGAGGATTCGATGACCATCAAGTGATGTGAGTCGAGCCTGTGTGATTACATAGTGTGCGTACATGCGAAAGCAATTGAGAGATTGTACACGGATGTCCGGTGTTCCGCCACCTAATTTTCCTTTCCTTCCGCACTCCCACTATTTATTTTTCCCATTCAGATCAAATAATTTTATTAAAACCACGGGGTGCATCAATAACAAACCCCTATCTACACAACGACAACAAAAACACGAAACATTTTCCTCGACTAGTAGAGCCCGGACGACTCAATAAAAACCGGAAAAAACTTTTCTCATTATCTAGCACTGAGTGCAGCTCGAAAAATTTAGAATAATGAATTATTAAATAAAAAATTATTACCAGCAGTAATTTATTGACTGAGGAAATAATAATTTTTTCTAAATGTATAAATAATTTAATTTAAAATTATTAGATTCCCGAGGGATTGTTGATAGACTGACGAAAAATATGGGAATGGTAATTAGAATTGTAATGAGAATTGTTCATTGGACGCTCATTGCATATACAATGGAGCGTGAAATTCTGGAGACCTTGACCAAGGCCACTGGATGATTGCGAGTTCATTGATATCGTCTCAAAGAGATTAATCAGTATCAACAAATGTGGCCGCATATTGTCTCATCTGCAAACCCATTTGCATATTCATTTCTGCGGGAAATGCAATGCGTTTGCTCTCGGTGCATAGATTAATTCAATTCCCAGGGTATTCTTCTCTTCTTCTCACCACATATCCACCAAATTTATGCATTGTTATTCAAACTCACGTCCTGATTATCATAAATTATTATTTCTTATTCAACAATGAAAGAGTCTTCGTGTTTGCAATTAACCGAGAAATGGGAATAGTGTGGAAAGCGGCGATTATTTTCACGTGAAAAAGAAAACTGATGACCCACTTTGCTTCACTCAATTGATGGAAATCAATAACAGCAATCGGCATTAATAAGTTCTCAATTTTTTCTTTCATATCATTATTTCATTAATTTCAATTTGATCACACGATTTTTTATATTAGCGAGCAATTATTCCGTTGGAATGAGACATAAACAAATTTTTTAAACATGTAGTTTAGCGTTTCGTGGACAATAAATGAATGAACACAAAAAAAAATAATCTAGTTGTTGTACGGGAAGTGGAGTATCGTGCCTCATAATTTCTTCACGTGGGATGAGCATTTGGAGCATGGATCACGTGCTAATAATCGTTTCTTGACCATTGCAGCTGCTTGAGTAATTAACGATTGGTAATTATCTCGCAAAGTCAACGTGCCAGAAAAGAATGATCATTTCGTGAGAAATTCTTGGTAGAATCGACTTCAATTGAACTTTCAGAAGTTTATAAAACAAGTTTCATCTATTTCGCGATCTTCCAATTATCAAAGAGTACTAATGAAAGGCTTTTTCGAGTTCATTCTCTGGGTTGAACTTTCCAGCTGAGTATTTCAGACACGAACACGATACAGAAAGCTTTCGGAGGGCACTCGATCCTCAAAGAGTAAACTTTGCTACTAGTCTATGTAGAGATGCACCTGTACGATATTATAGCCGAAACGTGCGGTTGAGTTCTGATGAAATTCACTTGAATCTTCAAGAGTTTCGATAATACACCATTATAAAATTTTTCGCTTTAATTTCCAGCCGAAATTCTCAAAATTTCAGGAAATATTCTCCTTGAAAAATTGAGTAATCCATTATTTTTCCGTCGATTCTCCAGGAGAATGCTACACTCCAAAGAGCAAAAGAGTAAAATCGAGCTGAAAGAAATGTCAGGGCTTTTAATTTTCCGTTGTGTATTTATACTGACCTTTGGCCCCTTTGTCGTTGTCTCTCATGCATCCACAATGCATCTCCGAGATTATGTGCACCACTCTGTGCACCACCCATAATTGATCAGCCGTAGAAAATGGAAAATCGTTAAATGATCAATTGTCAATGTATAATCGATTCCATGAGCAAACACAGGTTGCTACTACGATTTGCATCAAGTGCAACTGATAGAATTTTTATTTGCGTTCGTTTTGCACTCTGCGGCGATAAATATTCCTGGGGTCTTCACCAGATGGCGAAATTCCATTTTTCGTTCCGCACATGTAGCGTCATTTTGGGCATTTTAAATCAGCTGACAGCCAGTGAAATAAATAGCGAAATTGAGTTTTCCTACGTTAACTTTTTCCGGAAAGGGTTTTGGCTTGACGGCCTTGACCCACACAGATTAAAAAACATAAAAAAAAAAACTGGAATTCCCGGGGAATTCTGGATTTCTCTGGGACAAACGTTGTTTACTTATTAATCGTACACAGTCTCGAAGTAAACTGATGGTACGTAAGGCGAAAGAGGCTTGCGTGAATTTTCGCTAAGATTGGCAAAGTACCGAGTGGCGGGGGTTCTATTGCGGGACCACTTTTTTACTGACTAGTGGAGTCAGTACTTTGTTCTACGGTCGTGCACCTGGGGTACGGGTACCTCCAGTTTCCCCATTTTCCGGTGATATGAGTTATCGATCAAGTGATTTCACCCGCCAGCAATACGAACACCAATTGAATTTTTATTCGTACACAATCATTTACCCCAGAGCAATCTTGGTTGTGAATGACATTGACCTAGTTATGCTCTGCACCATTAAGTCATTGTTTGAATAATAGATGTGATGATAGGGAGTAATTAAAAATTCCTGAATGGAAGGCCCTGATAAGAATCCTGAAAAGGGAAATAATCAATCAATTGTTATTGAAATGCACATGAAATGTCCTCTCTTCATTCGGTTCCGTTCTGCTTGCTCCTTGGAAAGACTTCCACCTGAACAATTTTTGTTTTAATCCAACCTGCATGCAGTTTCATTCCGTCTCCACACTCTGATACCTCCTGCTGCATACCCAATGGCCGGATTTAATCAGGTTATACGGACTTGACTCTCGATGGCAATTATTACAGCTAAATGTATCACGGAAGCTCAACCGTTTCCATCAATTACCATGGAACTCTGTATATTCCAGAGGTGAGTGTCGACTTCCATCGGGGATTTCCGAGGATTACAGTACCACTTCCATCGAGAAAAGAAAGATGTATTTTTACTCTAAAACCAATCACCCACACTGTCGGTGATTTTCTCAATATGCTAAAATCCGAGGATCGCGGTATCGATCGTGCAGTCATTACGACAATCGATGGTACGAGAATAGGGGGCTGTAATACCATTGAATCCCTTCTGAATGATGACTTTAAGCTCATCGTCAACGACGCAACGTACGACGTTACACCGCCGTTACAGGACAACTATTCAATGGTATGTCTTTTACAACCGGACAATTTCTCGGATCCATTCAATTATTAATCTGTCCATTTGTAAAAACAGGAAACCATTGACAAATTATCTGACGTACAAATAGCGGTGTGTCAACTCTACGAGACCCTCCACTGCCAAGAGTACAACTCAATCCTAGAGAGGGAAACAGTCGCAGAGTTGGAGCAAGTGATGCTGGAACTGGAGCCTCTAGAAGCGGTGATTACTGCTAAGTAAAGCTGAAATAATAGCATTTAAATTTTCTAAATTTCCTATTCATTCTTCAGAAAAAGCTAGAGCTGGAGACAACTGCAGAGAGACGTGCTAATTTCCACGCTTTCGTTGGTCTAATGGCGATGGGTGTACAGGTGGGTATCCTAGCCCGATTGACGTGGTGGGAATATTCCTGGGATATTATGGAGCCGGTGACCTACTTTGTCACGTACGCAACTGGTATGGCGTGCTATGTCTACTTTATCATGACTAGACAGGTGAGTGGTTGATAAAAAAAATGTCTTCCCACTGGTTGACACTCTGGTAATCAGATCAACAGATTCTGTCGAATTTCAATAAAAACTCTCCATTTCCTCTCCTTCTGGGCCATTTATTATCTGATCTCATGCAGGAATTCATGCTGCCTGATGTTATGAATCGAAGGTATCTCATGGTATTCCACAAACGTGCCAAGGCCATCGGTTTAGATCTCACAATTTACAATCAACTGCGAGAGAGAGCCTACGAGCTGGAGACAACCCTCAAGATAATACGGGGACCACTCTGGAATCATAAACACAGGATTCAGCAGAAGATACGGGAGAGGGGAAGATCATCGAGCTCTAGTTCAAGCTCGAGCTCGGAATCGAGGTCACGATCACGATCGACTAGTCCAAGTTTACATTCTAGTGATAAGAATGACGAGAAAGTACACAACAAAACTGTTAAATCTTGAATTAAATCGTCATGAATGACGAATGCTCAATAGAGTAAATATATTAATAATACATCGAAAATGGAGGTTCTTCTTCGAAATGTCATTGACATTCAGTGTCAGTTATCTCATATCTGCAAGTGAATATTACTGTTGAATGTTTCTTTATCCAGTCATCATTATTGGGAGAGAGTTATAATGGGGCCATCACAGTTACACGATTATTTGTACAGACGTTAAAATAAATTGTCACTTGTGTGTTTTTTTTTTAAGGGAAGGGATACAGACGTGCCAACAGCGCTCGTGGCTTCTAGTCTACTCATGATATTGTCATTCTACCTCTGTAATTTCACAAGGTCTCACCATAAAAAAATCGTCAAGCCTCCAAAACATTCTTCCATCTCCATTTATTCATTGCTAAACTGAGGAATTATGTGGGGATTAAATTCTATTTTATACGCTTAAAAATTGCTCTCGCTTCCTAGAAATAGATTAAATCTACAACTACCTTTTAAGAGAACAATATGGCTGTTTCAACTTAGGAATTAAATGATTAATTTTTAATTCATTTTAACAGAGGGGTACATTTCCAAGAGGAAATGGGTCTTTGAAATTTCATAGAGAGTTAATCGTTGAAAGTAGCTCTTGTCACTCTTCAGAATTGTTTGGAGAATGAAAATTCTACTGCTTTATACCAAATTTATCTCACTTCTTATCCGTCCGCCATGAATGCTTGAAAATAAATACAAGAACTAGGAACAAATTGCCACACTTTAATATTCTACTAGTCAAACAATGACACATTGATAATTACCCCGAATTAAATTGTAATAAAACCAGTTGAAAATTTAATTGGAGAAAATCATACATTTGCACAATTCAAAACGATAGGCACAATTTTCAAATTTTTATAGAATCTCTTTCACGCCTACGCTAACACTTGCACTTACGTCTGAAGTACATACATTGATAGTTAATGCATAAAAATGCATCGCACAATCTTAGATAAGGGTTGAATAATTCGGATTCATCTCTTCCATTAATTAATATTTTCGAATGATATTTGGAATTCATCGTTTTATTCATAATGAGACCGTTGAAATATTTATTTATATACTGCATTTACCTCGTACTTGTGTGAATAGCCATACGAAATCATCGATCAAATACTTAATTTCGTGTTTCATTACGATGGAACTAGATCTATTTCGTGCCAATTCTTCATTGATTCTGTGCTGTTATTTCGAGCTTGTGAAAATGCCTAAACTCTTCAGTGAAGCAGAACAAATAGACTGCTTTATCGATTATTCTGAAAGTTGTTTATGTATATACACGTAGGATTACCATTAACCAATAAGAAAAAAGTGGAAATTGAATTTTAACAGTTGTCTGGAAGTTAATGCATCATGAATTTTCACCGATCAGATAATAATTTCAAAAGATCCTGAAAAAACTCAATGAGAGAGCGAGTTTTTCCCAGACCTTTCGATTTTCATCTTCTTCTTCTTGTATAAAATCACAAAAATCATGCCTGGAGATTGAGTGATCTGGTTTATGTATTCAACGCTCGATTGGAGTTTCTTGTAAATATAAAAATTCAGAATAAAGATACATGAATATTTATTCAATAATTTTTCCATTATGATTTACTTCATGATTTATTATGTTTTGCAAGCAGTGCCCAAAGAGTCTTGTAGAGATTGAATTCATTTTTTCCCAGCATTCTTGAAATACCTCACATACCAGTACAGGTCTATGCAGTGTTGGCTTATGATTCCCCTCACGCGTTATCAGTATCAACAAAGCCAAACACTTGGTACGAAGGACCAAAAATCGTCATAAAACCAGTGCAAATGCGTGTTGACGAGATAAAAATTGGAGTATCCCCGAAAAATAGTGAAAAAACTGGAGAAATTCCAAGAAATTCTCCCCGAAAAATTATCACTCAAATGAGAGGTTAGAAAGTGTTAAAAGAGCTGCGAAGTACTTAGAGCACTTAGAGTATTCAATTATAATCACAGACATTCCCAATGTCCTCGAAAATCGAGAGCCTGTGGAGACAAGCGATGAAGACATTCGCTGGACATCGAGGCAGTGGATTCAAACTCTGTCAGAAGAACTTGGAGAAACTCAGGCTCCTGATGAACGAGATAACATCTGATGACGTTAAGGTCGACAAAAAAGTGCTTGAATATGTGGAGAACCAGAGGGCCCCTATGTGTGTCATCGACATCTTCGAGAATCAAGATATTACGATAGCGATTTTTTTGCTGAAGCATGGTGTGACCTTGCCCATGCATGATCACCCTGGAATGCACGGATTGCTCAAGGTAAACGAATTTATTTTCAGGTGCAAATAATCGAAGGGAGAGACCGAGTATTAATTGAATTGAAAATTGCTAAATCACCAGGTGATAAATGGAACAGTAAAGATCGATAGCGTCACAACGCAGATTCCACAAGGACGAGTAATCCAGCTGGACGAGGAGCTGACAGCCTTGCGACATGCATCCCAGATCGTCCAGGCGAATGATCCTGCTTGTGTCCTCACCCCTCACGACCACAATTTCCACGAAATCAGCTGTTTGAAGGGGCCAGCAGCCTTCCTGGACATTCTCAGCCCCCCCTACGACGTTGACCTTGACGAGCGACAGAGGAGCATACGACCCTGCACATTCTTCCGGCAAATCGCTCAAGAGCAGACTAATGGGCCAGAAGGAGCACCAGTCAAAGTTAGACTTCTAGCTGTGGTCCAGCCTCCTCTATTCTACTCCACAAATCTTAAATATTTGGGCCCACCCTTGAGATGATTCTCTCCACTCAGGGCTCTATGTATTTTGTCATGATGAATTCCCAAAGGATTAATTAATAGGAATTTTTATATCTCTTACTGGAGATTTGCATTCAATCGCTCTTATTTATCCGATAGATTCGGTTGGCTAATATTTATTTCAGAGTATAGACGACTTTTTACCTTTGCTCGTCATCCTCCGACATATTTGAGATCAATTCGTCGTGTGAAAAACTAAACCCCGGGAATCACCGATTTATGACACAACAAAATAATCTCGTGACTGTAATTTCATCTATTTCAATAATCAGAAATTTACCTTCACTCTTCCAAGAATCTCGGAATAAATGAGAACACCGGGGGAGTGAGGAATTTCTTGTTCCTCAAAATAATTGAACGCATAAATTTTTCCCGCAGAATTCGGGTAAAAAATATTTTAATGCAATGGCATTAATCACTCGTTTTGTCCTTTATTTCAAGTAAAAAGCCACTCGTGCTGAAATTTTAAAACTTCTAATCCATAACTAGTCCAGTTAGGCAGCAGATATCGCGCAAAAATCTCCAGACACTTCGGGTTTTCAGGAAGAAATTGTCGAACTACTTCTGGAAAAATCCCACGTAATTATAAACGCTCTATTTTTATAAACTAGACATTGTTCTAGGGAATTACCTGTTAATGGAGGCTTGTGCGAGTGTACAGAACTCGGAATACTAATCAAAATCTTCTTATCTGGAATTTTAACTCCTTCATTATGAATTTTAATTCCAAAGATAATTAATTCATAAGGCTGCTTCACTGATTGATAACGAAAATTGCAGATTGGGTGCCCTGACCGCGTAACCTAAACAAATAATACATTTTTTCCAACCTTTTAAATAATTTTCAATGCATAATTAATTGTTTTAACTCGATGGCAATATTTCAAGTGATAATTCCATTACGATAATTCCTTGAGTAATCGTTGGAAAAATATCTATTGAATTAAATCTTTATGAGTAATCAAATTTTTATTAATGTCAATTGAATTCATTGATAAAAAAAAATGATATACGAATTGAAAGTATTGTACCTTAATCCAATACCAAGTGGCAACAGGTTTAATTCCCCAATTCGGAAAAATCTTCTCAATAACATCCGAATAATGACTCTGAGCATTACTGCACCAAACACCAACAACTCCATTTGTTTTTAACAATTTGTCCATAGGGATCTTCAGTAGCTCATCATTGTGCATCATTTTGTACCTAAAAAAATAGTCTCAACAAAATTGAAATGCAGTTCACTCTAGAATCAATTGAATAATTGCAAATAAAACCGAGAGACAAATAATTGTGATAAAAATCAATGAAATCTAATCTTGGACACAAGAATGTAAAAAATAAAATAATTGTGTAAGAAAAAAAGAAGAAAATGGATTTACCCCGATTCAGTGGACCTTTCTCTCTTTCTCCTGACGAACTTATTCCACCATGGAGGATCCATTAAAACAAAATCAAATTCTTTCCCCTCTAATTTATCCTCAATATTTCCCACGTCATGAGAATAGAACTCGCAATTCCCAGGAAATACGTATTCCATCCTCTTGAAATTCACCACAACAGGTTCATCCCTTAAATTCGCTCCAAAAAATTCTTCAAACTTCTGAGCACTCTTTTTAAAAAAATTCCCCGAAGCCCCTCTCGCCTCTTTATTATTATCTCCTACCCCAATTCCTGTACGTAAAAAAAAATCATCCCTCAGATTTCCCCTCATTATTTCCTCAAAACTCTCTTTAACAAATTTTATTTCTTTAAAAATCGAAGAATTAATTCCCAATTTTCTCTTTCTCTTTTGCTTATTCTTATCATTATTGTCAGTATCAACTACTCCATCAATGGCCTTGACAAATTGATTATCCCTGAGGAATTGGCAATTAATTTCAAACAATTTATCATAGAAATGGAATTTAAACTCCTGATTTTTGTTTTTGATATCTTTATAAATTGTTTTTATATAATTCAAGTGAGATATTATCCATCCCGATTCTGCCGCCAATAACACACTCATTCTTAATCTTCTTCTACTGATTAAACAATTAAAATCGACGATAAAAAATGCATTTCAAGTCTTTGTTTATTTCTCATTGTGCAATTACAATTTCGAACACTCGAAATTTAAGTTAATACATCCACCCAATAAACAATTTGCCCACTCAATTGCCAATTAACTTATTAATTAACATTTAAAACACTTTTAAACTCTTTAATTATTAATTCCTTGTCACCACTGTTCGTTAATTAATTATTTCATGTAATTATGTTTATTTTTCACATGAAGAAAAATGCGAAAAACGTCAACAATCGCGTGGGATGTAAAAATGGTTGTCAGAATTTTCATGTGACGACAAATTTTCCACCAATCAGAGGTGATTTATTCCCTCCATAAAGAAGCATCGCCATAACCTCGTTCTCAAAAAAATGTCAGTTTCTAGGCGATCGGAGAATTAATTGCACTTTATTGTTGTTTAATTTGTCGAATTGGTGAGATGCCAGCTGTGACGACTGGACCTCCCCAGAGGAGCGAGCAGATGTGGCAGGCATTGAAACGACACATCATCAGGGAAAGACAGAGGAAAAAACAAGGTGATGCCATCAATCTGTTGGAGTCCTTAAAAAAAAATAAATTAAATCTGGATATCCGCAGAATCAAAAACCTTGCCTTCATACTTTCTTTCAAAAATTTTCTACCCAGAGATTTTTGAAAATTACATCTTCAGAATTCAATATATGGAAGGTCAAAAATTGACTTCCAGAAAACAATCGAGATTTACGATTTTATTTAAACATTCTTTTGGGGGTTTTTGAATAATTATTTGTACTGTTCTAACAGGATTTATTTAATTTGGATTTGTCCCTAGTGTAAGATGAGATTGTTGCTGATTTTTTGAGTGATATTTTGTTTTAGAACAAGAAGCCGATGCCGAAGAGGAGAGACAGAGGAAAGAGAGGGAAAGACAGCAGAAGATGGACGTGATGACCCTGGGAGAGACTAGAGAGCAAATTTCAGTGTTGGAAGCTGAATTGTCACAGTTAAAAGACGAGAAGCATCAGTTATTCTTACAACTTAAGAAAGTGTTGAATGAGGATGATAATCGTAGAAGACAGCTCACTAAAGAGGCTAGGTAATTATCCCATTCCACCAAATTGCTGTTGTATTTTTAATCGTAATTTATCCAAGGCTTTTCATTCTGCAATGGAATCTTCTCATTTTATTTTTCCCAATTCTTGTGTTCCAATCATTGCGTACAATTTAAAAGTCAATAGTGAATCAATAGAGAGAACAACGAATGATGTGTCGAGTTTAAAATTGAGTTGAAAAACATTTCTCACGCTGAGTGGTGAATTCCTTACTTTAAATCGGTCAGTGTTCAAAACAAAGGAGCAAATCCTCGACAAGGTCACGCCAGTGTTTACGACATCTCGGAAATTCTATTCAAAGAAATTAAAGAATATATAATAATATAATATAAATACCGAATAACGCGAAGGAATCAGACACGTGATACAGAAAATTCCAATAAAATAAAATCATTAATTTAAGATTCAATTTCATTATTGATTAATTATTTATACTGAATAATCTTTGATAATAAAACCGTTATTCTTTTTCAGTGTCTGTTCAGAGGTTTTGACCAGCGTCAGCAATTATCCACCTGCTGGTACAAATGTTGTCCATCCCCAGATGTTCCTTCCAGTCCCAATAGGAAGTCCATTGTATAAAATTGCTGCTGCAACTCCTACACACACCCTTTTGCCAAGTGTCAATGTAAGAATTCCGTTTTTCATTAATTTCCAGTTATTCCATGAGAATCTCAGCTGGTAATGTGTTGACAGAAAAATCTTAAAGGAACTTTTTCTGGAGAATTTTATGCTCTACGAAAAAGTTATCGGGCATTTTTGTCTACAGTCCATACTGGGGAAGATATTCACAGATTAGTCATTGTAATAATTTTTTTGTCGTAGGGACCTTTGAAGAGGGGCCACAGCCCTTCCCCACCTCCCACAGCATCTCCTTATCACACTGTCTATGGGTACAAACCTTCCCCAACAATGCCGAGTTATAATCCACCTCAAACGAGTACGTACTATTCATTAATAATTATTTTACATTTGTCATTAAGTTCAAGATTCACCTTTTATTTTTCCCTCATAGTTTAAATATCTCGGTAGTGAACAATTTTGCAAAAAAATGTTGCAGGATTTTTTCGTATTTAAATTATGCTGTAATGAAATATAAAAACATTGAAAAATGAGTTATTTCTAAAAAAAAAAAAAATAGTATTTGTTCGTAAATTTCCATTATCGAAATAATTTCATGATTAATAAAAAAACGTGTGATTTTAATTTTACACTAAGCCGAATCAATTGCCATTTAATGATTGATTATTAATCACTAGGTTGACACGCACTAATATTATTATAATAAAATACATGAATAGGGGAACTGAGGGGAGATGGTTGTATTTTTCCAGAATCAGAGGAGGCTGCCAGGAGAACTGGCGACTCTCGCGCCGTCCTCTGGAATAGTGAGTTTATAATTAAGAATTCCTCGGAAATGAATTTTTCGAAACATTTCATTAATCCATCAAACCTCTAATAATCTTAAATCCATCATTAATCGATTAATAGCAAAACCACTACCTCTCATAATGGACAAAATGCACTCGCCATCGTCTCACATATTCTCATCAAATTAATTCAATAACTTTTCCACGAAAATCTCTTCAACTAAAAGAAATATCAGAATTTGTTAGAAACATCTTTTGTAGAGCATGCCAAGCCCTCCAAAACATGTTGATACGAAAATTCAGATATCTTGTTTGGATTTCGAGATATTCACTGATCGAGTAGAATCGACTTTTTTACCTAAATTTATTCATCTTATCTCCATTTTTTTTATCATCATTTCATTTCATTTTTTTGTTTTCTTTTTCATTCGATTCGATTGGATTGAATTCGTTACTTTGATTTTATTTTGAGTTGTTATGATTTTTCGTTTCGTTTCTCTTTTTTTTCCAGAAAATAATCAATATCCACCCTCGACTTTTTATCCAACACCAGGTGGACAGAGTGTTTACAGTTATTCTGCACCAACGTCACAACCTGCTCGTGATAATGATCCAGGAAAACCAGTTTATCTCTCAGGAAACAGGGCAACATTGTCCACTCACCAAGCAGGTAATTATCAATAACATTTAATCAATCCATTTCAATCAAATGAAAGAAAAAAAAAACATTATTCCAATTCAATAATTGAGAATATTCAATAATTCAATAATTGATAATAATAATAAGAAATATTTATGAATGGCCCAAGAAATTGGTTCTATTGAGTGAAAATAAATTAATATCTTTGATGTTTCATCATTTTGATCCTCAGCTTACGTCACAAGTCTTCATTCCCTGGACCACAAGACGGCATACTCCGAAGATAAATTTTACTTGCGACCTGGGAGTCATGTGACTGTTCATGGAGGTGCTATTCCCATTCAACAGCCACCCCAGGGTGCAAAACTTGGAAGTATAACGTCAGGATATCCAGTGAGGGCCCCACAGCCAATACCTGGACCCTATCCACCACCTCCTCCTGGTGCTTTTGTCAGTGCACAGCCTGGAAACATTCCTGCACGTCTGATGTATTCGCAGCCAGGTACCAGATACATACGAGAATCATAAATCCACTCTGCAGAATTTTTTATTCAAAACGACTGGCTGGAGCCATTATACGTTTATTAACACTTCACCACTTTCATTTAATTCGATTCTTTCGCAAATTTATCGTGAATATTTTTGTTTGTATTAACACATTTTTTTTATTCTGTATATTTTGTAGATATCGTTAATTATCGCAAAATTAACGAAAAAGATTGAGACTCGGTTGTAGAATCTTTCGAATCAATTAATTTGTCGTATTTTTTCCGTCTGGAATATTTGAAAATTACGTATTGTAAAAAAAGGAAATGAAATAGCAGTCTTAGCTAATTTTGAAAGCTAAATCCAATTAGGGAAAATCGTAAATTAATAATTTACTGAAGTAAATGACTGTCAGATTGCAATTTGTCAGGCAACAAATGGCTATGACATTGTCATTAGCCCCAGTAAAAAATTTCTTTACAATTTCTTTTCAAAATCTGAATTTTTTAATAATTTTTCTTTTCTTAAAAGGCAGTCTTTTATATCTGAGATAAGAATTTCGAGAGAAATTTCGATTACATTCGATAGATACGACCGAGTTCGTAACACGTTTTTCGATCATCTGTATTTTTTGTAGATATCATCAATTACGGGAGTGTAATTGAGAAAAATGAATTATTTAGTATTGACCGGGGAAAATAAATTCAATACATCTGAGTAAAGAAGTGGTGAAACGAGTTGAGTAAACTCGATTGTTCTGCAGAATTAAACATTGAAATAGCCTTTGCTGAAATCATTTTCGTTAACTAATTTTTTATCATTATCAATCACAAAATTATGATTCAATACAAAATGTAATTCCTTGAAAATTGACTGTATTCTTCCCACAGACAATTTTTTGTACCAATTTTCTCCAATCTGTATATTTTGTAGATATTGACTATCGCAAAATAATTGTAACAAATTAATAAATTACTAGCAAAGGAAAATAAGTGTAATAATGAAATGAAATAATCATCAATCCACTCCACCACTTCCCTCGGTTGATTTTCAATTTCTTAGAATCTTTATTAATTGATTAATGAACTTTTTTCATTATAAAACAACATTATTATCGTCAATGTGTCTATATAAAACGAAAAATAAATCCCAAACTGTCTTCCACAGTTCTTCTAAATTAAATATAACAAAAACTGTTAATGATATATAAAAAAAAATTGAAAGAAAAACCTCCAAAAACTTCGCCCATCTCTCCCTTTCTCTACAATCATGGGAATCCTCAGAAAAATGATGAAAAATAATAGAATAATCTTGAAAAAGAATTCCAAAACTCAAAAATGAAACCTCCTCTTAAATGAACTCACAATAATCTCCCTCTTCAAAGCAAATTCTCCTTAAGCTCCTCCTCCTTCATCAAATGATAAGGCGAGGAAATGTGACTCCTGAGATGAAGAATGCCCGATATTTTCTGTCTACAAAGTTTGCAATCGATCTCCTCATAAGGTACTTCCTTCACCGACATTGAAGCCTTCTTCTTCAGCTCCTCAAGGTGATTCAACATGAACTCTTTGGCATCATCAGGCTCCCGGAGATCGAGAGCACGATGCAGTTTATAAATTAGATTCTCAAATTTATTGACATTCAGAGGATCAAGGAAGTCAGCCTCCTGGTACCTTCCCCACCGGCCATGCCTCAAATCGACTTCAGGAATAATGGGCTCCCTCTTCTTACTCATGAGAGCGAAGAGACTTTCCTTGACCTTCACCTGGGTCTTGACGATATCACTGAGCATTTGATCCTCATCGGAGTCATCCTCAGACTTCACGAATATTCCCATGTTCATCCAGTACCTCAATTTATTAATATTCTGCAGATCGTCGAGATTAATATCAACATTGAAGCTGAGATTCATGTCGTGCTCTGGAAAAAGACTCCTCTTGGTCTTCTCATCGTACCCAAGTCCACACAGTGCTCCAACATTTCTCGTCTTCATACAATTCGCCCTCAACTCGATTTTAGGAGCAAAAATTAAAGCTAGAAGATCAGTCAGCCCTGGAATATTAGGCATCAGCGTTGTATTCCTGAGAGTTAAATTCCCAGAGTCACACCCCTGACTGACAGATCCAGCAACGACAAGTCTTGTTTGAGGATCATTGAGAGTTGGATCCAGCAGAACACAATTAACTGAAATTGGATCAATGGTGATACCCAGACCAACTCCAGCATTAATTAAATTCGAGAGTTTTATTTCCAGAGGTGAGTTGGGACCAGTCAGAGTAGCGTATGATGTGCAGTCCTCTTCTTCAGGGGGATCCACGTAAGAATCTGCTAGGTAAAGCTGATTGTGCTGTAGATCCGTGTGAGTTGCTTTCTCCTCATTCGACAATCTGTTGACATCAACTCTGATAGTGTGATTGGCCTTGGAGAGATAATCCTCTTCTCTGGGCTCAGCGTATCCCTCACTAACCAGCAGATTATTGACATTAATCTTCATTCCCTTATCATCAGTCACATGAAGATCAATGCACACCACCGAATTGACAACAGAGTAGACCTCTCCATACAAAGTCTTGCCTTTTCCTGTAATCAATTCCTCAAAAAATCTCTTGGATCCCTCCGACCACTGACCAGTGAGTGTATTGAGAATGGCAGGCTTCACCTGACTGAGACAACACTGATAAGCAGCTGCTGGAATTTTCTCCAGTGGTGAATCCCCAGGAACACATCGAAGATCACAAATACTGACTTTAGAGACAGCCCCTGAATCAATGAAGAATACCTGAGCGCTGTACTCGTGCCTGGAGACCAGAAAAACATTCTGGACAACAGCACGATCGTATTTCACCTTTTGCTCATCCCCAGATGTCTCCTTGGGTGCAAGAACGACAGCCCCAACCTTTGGTTTTCCCTCGAATGTCACAAGACCCTTGGACTCCATCAGAGTAATCACTCTCTTGATCTCCAACAGATTATCTCTAGTCTCTGTGTCCTTGTTGCTGACCCAGAAGTACCCAGGATCAATGATCCTCTGGATGTCCATAGGAATGAACGTGAGATCAAGATCAGGGAGTCTAGGTCTGAGGTAGAAACCAGTACCCTGTGGATTTCTCCTGGGACGTGGAATGTAAAGATTCACTGGGTCTTTCTCAAGACCAAACTCCTCTGCCAATTCATTAGCTGCATCCTCTGGCATGATGGGAATTCTGATTGGTGGATTAACTCGTCCCAATTTTATTGCCAAATAAACAGAAACTGGAATCTCACCCTGAAACTCTGGCCCATCCCTCGCGTCCTTCACTTCTGTCTTATTGAATTGAATATAAACTCGGTTGGAGTGATCAAATTTAACAGCTATTCTAGACGAATCAGCATTGAGAACCAACTTGAATATCTCTTGAAAGCGTTTAGCGTAGAGAAGTCCTGGTTGTTTTATTGGCCAACCGGTGAGATAAACAGTCTTGGCAGGATCCAGTCCACCGAGTGCCTTGACACTGGATCGCTCGTCAGATCTGGGATTTGCGAGATAAAAATGGGGATAAAAAGCCCCAGCAATGGCAATCTTCAGTACAAATTGCATCTCAGTTGCATTGAGCTGGACTCTTCCTGGCCCCCTTGTCTCCCTGATTCCCATGTTCTCCAGTCTCTTTGTGATCTCGACAACTGTTGCCTCAACCTCTCTCATCACTCTGACCTGCAGAAAACTCTTTTTAGCCCACGATACCTCAGATCCCTTGTCCCTGCTCCTGGAGTTTGTCCCTTTGAAGTTCATCCAGCTCCTGAAGGCATTCAGAAAGGCTATTCCATCGCTGCTCGTATTGCATGCCCAGAGTAATTTAGCTTTGTACGCGTGGAGCTTCTCCTTGAAGGGATGACTGAACATATTCTTCACAGACATGCTAGCACCAATGATTATTGTCTCCCTGAGAACACTGAAGACATGTCCCAGGACAATTAATTTGGAGATTCTGATGTCCAGGGGCATTTGTCCCATTACCCTCCCCATGTCTGTAATTTCTCCATCGTGTGGATCGTCCCCGGAGTCCAAAAGTGCTCCAGTCTCTTTCAAATTCAAAACGGTGCTGGTAATATTTGTTAAATCTGGTGGATCCAGGGAGAGAGCAAGCAGAGCCTTTGGCTTATCCATATTCAGCATTTTAGCCCTCAGGAAGATGTTCTCCAGTGGTGCCCTGGCGATCTCTGGAGGATTCTCGTCAGGGAGTATCTGCTGATAAAAAAGCTTGGGAACTAAACGATAGACTCGACCATCCATAACTCTTCCAGTTCTTCCAGCTCTCTGCTGACAATTGGCCTTCGATGCCCACGTCAACTCCAAACTGTGGAAATTCGTTGTTGTGTCCTTCACCAGCTGTTTAGTCAGACAGAAATCTATCACGTACTTGACATTTGGAACTGTTAAACTGCTCTCAGCAATGTTCGTCGAAAGAATAATTCTTCGATAACCAGGTGGTGGTGCCTCAAAAATTCTCGATTGCTCCTCATGGGTGATGGAAGAGTGCAGGACAACGACATCCCATTTATCCGACTCCTTGGCTGGTGAAGTCAGGATATTGAACAGCTCTTCTATCTCGTGAATACCAGGTAAAAAAACTAGAGTTGTGGGACGATCACCAGCTTTTGAGCTGCCAAAACGATCGAGCTCCTGATCAATTCTGTCCATCACTTGCATAACTCTAGCAGCGAACTCCAGCATTGCTTTTGATGCCTCAGGCTCGTGTGCCTTCACCACTGGAATAGTCCCCATCCCCTGGATATCATCCAGAAAAAATTCACGTACGAGAAATAAATTTCTTTTCGTCACGTCGATAATTGGCGCCTGAACCTTCTTGTTACCAGCGTAAAACGTGAAGTACCTGGAGAATTTCTCGACATTGAATGTTGCAGACATGAGGACAACTCTGACACCACGTGAATTTGATCTAAGAAATTTTCGAACGATCAGCAGGAGAAAGTCCATGTCCTGATCCCTCTCGTGGATTTCGTCGATGATAACGTGGGTGAAATCATTCATGTGCTTCTCGTGAACGAGTCTCTGGAGGAGAACTCCAGTGGTGCAGTAAGTGAGACGCGTGTCCTCGTTTGTATTCTGAACGAGACCAATTTTAAAGCCAACGAGAGAGCCACATGGCCATTCACGCTCTTCACTGACTCTTTTAGCAATACTCATTGCTGCTATTCTTCTTGGTTGAGTTACAACGATGTTGCAGTGACGATTATTCTTGTAACAACTCTCCAAGATAAACTGGGGCACTTGCGTCGTTTTACCACAGCCTGTGGGTCCCTGGATTATCGTCACTGGATTCGTCTCAATCATTGAGACAATTTTCTCCTGAAATGCTCCAATCGGCAGATGATTCCTGGGGGTGTACGTCAGGTCGTACGTGTTGTAGATCTTCTCCTGGTTTGGCTCCAGGGCTATGTCACTTGGGGCACATGTGGCGTACGAAACTTGATCGAAATTCTCACCGTCTGGACCCAGAATTCCCCGGTAGAGAGACGACGACTAGAGAAAAATTGGGAATCAATTACTACCTTTGGAGATTTTTTATTACAAGATTCATTAATTAAATTTTGTGCTGAAATGATAAATCAGGTAAATTCACTCGAGTTCATCGGGAATATCTTTGGAATTGAGGGAAGCAACGAATTTTTCAATGGAATGTTTTTGTAGACGGAATTGAGAGCTGGAAATAATTGGTTATAAAAAATTAATTGTCTATTTTAGAGTCGGAGATATTGAGAGGAATCTCACCTCGCGCAGGAGTTCATCCTCTTTTTCCAGGTATTCATCAGCATAATCAGTGCCCACGCATGTTGATACTGTGGTGGTCTCAGAGGGACAATAAATTGAAGAGACATCAGTCGCCAATTTGTACGTCCTTCTTGCTGGCTTGTGCAAAATTGTTGTCTTTGCCGGAGTTTTTCCGTAAAAAAATGCCATGGGGTCGTTCATGATGAGATCTGAAAACAGAAATAGACTCTGCAAATTAATTGCCGTTTTGTTTATTATAAGAAGATAAGAAAAAAGATTAGACATCACGAAAAATCATTTGTGTCTAAATGATTGACTCGATTTATTCTGTTCTTCAATGCATTTCCGGAAAATTGACGTTCGAATTTCAATGGCGAGGAACAAAGAACAAAGGAAATTCCTGGATCTCGTGGTCACGCCGACAATTTCCGGATTGCGATGAATTCCCGCTAGAAATTCCTCAGAATTCCCACGAAAAATTGAAGAAAAATCCATACCATCCCAAAAAGAATAGGAAAAACACTGAAAACTGGGGAATTAAAAATTCCAAAGGGCAAACAGTCAGAGAATTCTCACAATGGCGGAAGAACAAAGGAAATTCCCAGCTCTCGTGTTCTCCCTCGAAATCTTCTCATTCCCTTCCATCTTCTCCCGAAAAAACATAAAAAATCTGAAAAATAATTACGAAAAAGCCAGCAATTTCACTCCTTCAACCCTCAGCCAAAAAAAATAATAAAAATTATTTTAAAAATCTCTCCCCCATGGAAAAAAAAATCCACTGAAAATCCAAAAGAATAAATATCCCCACCTGTCTTCCTCCCTCTCCCTCACAACCGAAAAGTCAACAGTCAAAACTCAAAAGATGTTCAATTTAAAAAATTCTCGTAATTTTCTCTTCACCACTCGCCAAACGGAAATCGAATGAAACAAAATACCGGTAAGTGCTGACAATCAGTTGAAGGTCACAAATTTAAAAGATAAACAACGAGTCACGTGACCACTCAAAGAGCATTGACTAAAGTAGAGGCTCAGATCTGGGGACTTGAGTGACCCCAGGGGCATCGTAGTACTGCACCCCGAGAGAGAGAGGGCGCCAACGTAGGAAACAGGAACTAACTCCTCGACAAGACTTAAACGCTTGGATAGTTTCCTTTCTATTAGCTACAGTTGTTATGTCACAGCTTTAGCGTGCAGACGTATATATATTCACGATAATTATTCAACATTGAAAACGTTATCTTTTGTACTTTCGGAGTTAGTCGATAAATAAATATTTAAATAGTTATAACCACATCTCGTGGAATTTTAATGGAAAAAATTATTCAATGTATTGAATATATACCACTAATGAATTTATATTTTTAATTCAGCGCGTTGTCCTAGTGGTAACGTG